>NW_005200011.1:618591-619922 GCF_000372725.1 Emiliania huxleyi CCMP1516
TGCAGCGCGGCGGGGTCGCGCCCGTGCACGCGCGCCTGTGGAAGTGTCGCAGACGCGTCGCCGACAAGCCGCTGGCGTGCCGCTGGCGCGCCGTGGGCGCGTGGTGGGGCAGGCGGCCGGTGGCGCAGGCAGCGCCGGAGGGCTGTGAGTGCCGGAAGTGCGCGGCGTCGAGCGGCGTTGAAGGGAGGGGAGACTCGGAAAGTGTCTCGGAAGTCTCGGAAGCGTCTCGCGCGCCGCAAACGCGAGCAGCGCGCTGAGCCGCCACCGGCGCGCGAGCGGCGGCAGCCGGAGGCCCAGCGCGAGCGCCGCCGCCTCCTCGGCCACCGACCCCTCATACGAGCTGCCGCCGCCAGTGCTCCGCCGCTCGGTGCTCGTCGCCGCGCGCGCAACCGCGGCCGCCGCCGCTGCTGCGGGGCCGACGCCGCGCTTGTTGACGGCGGCGTTGGTGAGGATGGCGAGCCGCTCGGTCGAGTCGCTCTCGTACTCGTCCGTCGCGAAGAGGGCGAAGCCCTCGGTGTACAAGTAGACGCGCAGCGGTCGGCTGCGGGAGGGAAGCGGCGGTGAGGGCGGTGAGGCTGGCGGCGGTAAGGGCGGCCGGCTGCGGGGAGGGAGGGCGGCGATGAGCGATGCGGGTGGCGGCGGCAAGGACGGCGGCGGCTTGGGCGGCAGGGCTAGGCGATGATCGCTATGTGAGGTCCGCCACGCGCGAGGGCAGCAGCCGCGAGGGGGGGTAGGGAGGGGGGTCGGTGGGGGCCTGCCTGCAGGTGAGCAGCGAGTAGAGGCGAAGAGAGAGCTGAACAGCCAAGTGGAAAGGGGACGGCTCGAGGGTGTGAGAGGCGGCGGCGAGCAAGGGTGGCGAGATGCAGCGGGGGCGTGGGAATGGGCCGGGCGGAAAGAGGCGGTGGGGAGAGGGAGGTGAGGGGAGGGGAGGGTGGCAGCAGTGCGCCTTTCGGCCGCCGACGAGAAAAGCGGCGTCGACGTAGCGTTGCACGACGGCGTCCGGGTGCAGTGCGAGGAGAGCCCGCGCGTCGGAGCTCGCATTGAGCAGCTCCGCGGTGGTGGCGAGAGACACGCCCTAGGGTGGGCGACAGCCGGGTGGGTCGGCGGGTGTGGCGTCGGTCAGCAGACTAGTGTCAGCAGTGGGAGGAGGAGGAGGGTCGGGCAAGCGAGGCTGGGGACGGGAGAAGGGCGTCGTTGGGTCGTCCGGGAGGGCTCAGCGAGGCGCTCCCAGCCCTCTAGCCGCGTGCGTGGGGACGGGAAGCCGGAGGCGTCCACCTTGCCACGGTGGACGGCACGCTTGATCAGCCAGCGGCGCGGCGGCAGCAAAGCTC
>NW_005200011.1:620022-815450 GCF_000372725.1 Emiliania huxleyi CCMP1516
GGCGTAGACCGCGCGCGCAGCGCGCTCCGTGTTTGCCTTGAGGAGCGCAGCGACGAGTCCGTAAGGAGCGGCCCAGCTTGCTGGGTGCGGCGCCGCCGCGCGCCGTATCGAGAGACTCTGTCGGGGCAGGTTAAAATAGCGCCGCAGGCTCCCCGGGCCGTCCGCGCACAGACCACAAAACCCTTATGATCTATATTGCACCCGTTCCGGCGCTCGTGATCTGTATTGCACCCACTTCCGGCCGCTGATCTGCATTGCACCTATTTTGGCGCTCTGATCTCGAGAGGGCGACCTGGGAACGGGGGAGCCGCCGGCCGAGCGAGCTGAGACGGGCGTCGATCGACCGCCGAGGGACCGAGAATCGGGACCGAGGGGTTGGGGAGAGGAGTAGAGCTCTATATCCGGCGCGGGGGGGACGGACCGGCCTCCGATGCAGAGCGATAGAGAGAGAGATGTGCATGATTGTGCATGTGTGCATGCGCATGCAGAGGCCAGAGCGATGCAGAGCGTGATTTACTCAGTGATTGCAGACACACGAATTCACACGCGCGCGCCGCCTCCCGTTCGGCGCCTCCCACACGGCGATCGAGCTGGCGAGAGCACACCGGAACCAACCACCAGCCACCACCTTACAAAGTAACAAACAAAGCCGTCTCGCTCGAGAGCTCTCTCTCTCTCTCTCTCTCTCTCTCTCTCTCTCTCTCTCTCTCTCTCACCTCTCTCTCTCTCTCTCTCTCTCTCTCTCTCTCTCTCTCTCTCTCTCTCTCTCTCTCTCTCTCTCTCTCTCTCTCTCTGTCTCTCTCTCTCTCTCTCTCTCTCTCTCTCCTTCCTTGCTCTTTGTTTAGTTTTGTCTGTCGCCATGTGTGTGTGTGAGAGAGAGGAGAGATCTTTGAAAACCAACAAAGAAATCACGACCCTCACAGTGATTTGGTTGGGCTCGGATCCCTCCCTTGCGCCTTGCGTTGTCCGTTTTCTTTCTTTCTGGGCTCGGGCCTTTCGCGGGACGCGGCAGCTTGTCAGCCCTCACTCATCAGGCTCAGCCGAAGCTGGGGCCGGTCCCGTAGCCGAGAGAGCCCGCGCCAATGAATTCGACGCGGTCGAGGGGAGAGGCCTTGCTTGCTTGCTTGCGGAGAGGCCACAGCGAGCCGACTCTCTCTCTTCTCTTGTGTGTCTGTAGAGTGAGGTGAAGAACAGACAGACAGTCAGGCTCGGACTGGGCACCGGCGCTTTATGGGTGTCCATTCGATCACGCGTCCTTTTCATAAAAGTCTGCCACCTCACCGATTCGCCCTCTGCCCTCGCACGTCCCATATCAACGCTCGGTTTAGGGCGCTTTGTTGGCGCCCGCCGATTGCCCGTCGACAAGCCCGCCGCCCCATCAGCGATGCCAGCAATGCATGCGCCCTTCAACCCCATCGAGGTCCTGATGGAGGACGCACTCTGCACGTACATCGACCCGCTCGACGAGCTGAAGGCCTTCAACCGCCTTCTCTCGCCTGCTGTGGCTGTGCTGCTAAATGAGGTCAACGAGCCCATCGCGACCCACGAGCCTGGATCCAAGTTGCAGCGGGGGTTGGTGCTGAAGCTGCCACCGCAGCTCGCGCCCGCCCGGTTAATCGCCAAGCAGAATATTGCTAGCCCGTTGACGCCGGCGCGTCCGTCGCGCAAAAACAAGCCGCAGCGCTGCAGCAACTGCAAAGGAACGGGTCACAAGTCGCGCACGTGCAAATGGGGAAAGCCCGCCAGCGCTTCTATCGCTGCCACAGTGAACGTGGCAGCGGCACCGCCAGCATTGTTGGATAACAACGCTCTCGCGATGAACACGGCTGCTGCGGCTGCCAGGTGATGACGCAGCGAACACGGCACTTTCCTCTTGCGCTCTCGGGTGCGCTTTCGCCTTTCCCTTTCGCTCTCCACACTTGCTAACGGCTCAGCAAAACCTCCATGCCCTGTCCATACCGCCCCGATGTGTGTGCGTGCCGCTAGAACGCGCTCTTCACTTTGCTTCCCTTCTTTGCATGGCTATTTGGTACCGTTGACTGGGTACGGCCCGCCTGGCCCTGCCCGTGGGACACCACACGTCGCGCACACGTGACGGCAGACGGGCTGACGCGTCTGGAGAGAGAGCGAGAGTCGTGGACTGAGAGCTGAGACCGCGTGTGTTCTGTTTTTTTTGTGGGCGTTGTTTGACTAGTCTGGCCCCGCGCCACTGCTCCTTCTGCTGGGAAGCTAAGATGTTAACCCGGCCGCCACCGCCCAACATCAGTCATCACTGACTTGCGCGCCGTCCAAAACTCACTTAGACCCGCTGCTTTGCCCACTGCGGCGCGATGTTGGTGCGCTCGAGTACGGCGTCACGCGGCGTCGTCAGCCGCTCTGACCACCTTGGGAACTCGCGAGGCTCGTCGGGCGGCGGCGGCGGGACGCGCGGTAGCAGCGCGCCCGACCGCACGGCGACGCGCACGCGCCTCCCGTCGGGCAAGTAGCGCCATCGGAGTCGGGTGCGGCGACCGTCTACCGGGTCGATCAGGTTGCACTGCGAGTAGTGCACCGAGTCCTCCCGCAGCTCGTACTCGAGAGGCCTGCATTGGCGAGGCGTAAGTGCTTGTGATGGTGGTGCGCCAGGGCACGGTGCGGGCGGAGCGCGAGCAGCTCAGGCTGCGCACCGAGAAGGGTCCGGGTCGTTGGCCGACTCCTCCGTCGCAAACTCTCGCAGCTTGATTCCCTCGACCCACACGCGACTCCGCGCGTGGTCGACGCGCAGCACCTTCCCCTGCCCCATCTTGCGCTTCCCGTGATACACCGCAACCTCGTCGCGCGCAAAGATCCCCCACTTCCAGTCGGGCAGCGGCTGCTGCGGCTTGATTCCGCGTCGCGCCATCGCATCGCGCTTCGACCGCCGAGGGTGCGCCATTCGCTTCTGGCGCAGCTTGTTTGACTGCTTCTGGCTCCGCTGGCGGCTTGCGCCGGCGATGGGCGGCGCCGGCGTCACTGCGGGTGGTCGCAGGAGCATCGCCGGCTGCGCGACCGACGGGGCGGCAGTGCGGTGCCAGAAGGGCGTGGCCGAGAGCAGCGCGCGTGAAGGTTGCCGCGGGAGCCGCGCTGCTCGCAGGGACGTGAGGAGCCGAGTCAACATAGAGCTACACAACTGATCGGGGGCTGAAGAACAAAAGAGAGAAACGCAACCTGCAGGAAGTCCGCAATGCTCTGAGTGCCAAGCTGCAGAACATGTGCGAACCAGTGCCTATGACGCTTTGACGCTCAAGGAGTAGGCGCGGAGCGCCGCGCGCGGAGCGCGCCCCGAGGAAAATTTTAAAGAAAGAAAGAAAGAAAACAGACAACCCAAGGGAGGGATGGGAGGACGGCACGCCGCCACCACACAGGGATTTTAAGGAGAGGAGTGTGATGCGCTAGCCGTCGCCCACCCTAGGGAGTCTGCCTCTTCCTATCTCTTTTCGCAGTCTCTCGCCGATTCTCGCTGCAACCTTCATGCCACCTCGCGGCCGTCCCACTCTCGCCGTTCTCTCCCTTGTCACTTCCTCCTCTGTCGCGTCATTCTCTTCTGCCTCGTCCTGCGCCGCCGCCGCCTGCCGTTCCCTTGTTCTCTCGGCTTCTTTCGCCTTTCGGCGCAGCTCCGCCCTCCTTGCTGCATATCCTGGCCCCTCGAGTCTATCGAGCTCCCCTCGCGCAAGGACCATATTTCTGACTCCCACTCCGATCATTTGCCTCCAGGTCATGTTGTTGCTCAGGTCCACTCTCTCTTCGAACACTCGTGCCTCTACGGATGATGCCGGCGCTGGGGTCCCCTTCGGATGCATCGAGGAAAATTTTGAGGGTTGTGGAGGGCTAGATGCGATTTCTATTAAGAGTTTGACTCACACGCTGGAACCACTCGGCCCACCCACAGGCCCAATCTCGAGTGGCGGCGCTCCGCGCCTACCCATGCAGCGGCGCGCTCCGCGCGTGTTCTGCAGCGGCGCGCTCAGGGCATGGGCGGTGTGTGGGACCGCTGCGACCGCCAGGGCAACTGGGTCACTGCAACTGAGGAGGCTGTGATCGCGTGGAACGCGCCCCAGCCGTACCATCCCGTCGCCGTGCCCTTCATCAACCGTGCGCTCGAGAACTGGGGCGGGCTCAACTGGGAAGACCGCTTTCACCACAACGACAGGTCACGTGCACAGAGGGGCGGCATTGGAGCTTCGCTGCAGCGGGGTCTGGTCATGACGCGGAAGAAGGCAGAGACACAGCGTCTGCCAGCCGAGCCGTGCTACGACGTCAGGCCGAAGCCGCGTGGCCACAACTGACTGCAACAGACTGTCTTCATGTGTCTAGACTCTACCGCGGTGCGCTCCGCGCACATAGGTGCCAGCGCGCTCCGCGCGGTATCTAGCCAGCGCGCTCCGCGCGTGTGTGTCTAGCTAGCGCGCTCCGCGTGTGCGGTGTCCAGCTAGCGCGCTCCGCGCGTGTCCGGGTAGAGCACCGGCGCGCTCCGCGCGCATGAGAATCCAGTGCTTATGCTCATAAGCACTAAAAGCTCGTTTCTGCAGCTTGGTCTGAGTGTCGCGCGTTTTTCACCAACTAGACTTGGAAACAATGGAGCGGACAAGGGCGCTCCCGGCCGCGCGCGCACACAGACGCAGAAAATGACAGAGACCCCTCTGCTCCCGCCGATCTCTCACATGTCCGATGTCCGATTCGGAAAGCGGGCCGCCCTCCGGCATCGAGGCCACATCTACTAGCGTGACAACGACGCCAGACAGCCTCCGGGGCCTCAAAAGTAGGGGAAAGCCGTGTTGCCGAGGGCGGACTGCGTCACGACGGCCGAGAAGGCGAGCATCGCTGCGCGGCCGTGGACGAGCTCCGCCTCGTAGTACTTTGGCGCCTGGAGTGGGGGCGCGCGGTGGGTGGGTGGGTGGGGGGGTGGGTGGGGGGGGTTGGGGGGGGTAGGTTGAGGCGAGACGTGCGGTCGTGGCTGGGCGGGGGAGAGGGGGGGGGGAGGGGGGTGCGGTGAGCCGCAGCCGCCTCGGCGCGGGAGGATGTCCTGTTGCGTGGTGGCCGCCGCGGGGATGGCGCGGCCGACGACGGCGATGCGTCAAGGCTCGCGCATCCGGGGAATCTAACCGGGAGGGGGCATCTCTAGGCTGGCGCGCCTCGGGCGACTTGAGCAGCCGCAGCGGGTCAAAGCCAAAGTCGCCTGGCTTGCGCTCCGACTGGTCGATGGACATGTCGTAGATCTGCGAGGCGCCGATCGTCTCGAAGGTGCCCACCCAGAGGAGCAGCAGGAAGAGCTCCTGCGAACCGCGGGGGCAACGCCGTGAGTCCGGGGCTGGGGCGGAGTCGACCGAGTGGAGAGGGGAGGGGGGGGGGGGGTGGGGGGCTTGGAATCGAATGGCGGGTGCTCGAGAGAGCGTCGGGTGGGTGGCCGGGGGGGGGGGGGGGGGGCCTTCAGGGCGAAAAGCCCGGCCAGGGCGGTATAGCGCGACCAGGGCGACATGTCCCTCCAGCTGGGTGGCGGAGCTCTCCGGGAGGCGATGTTTGCTGGGGAGGGGCGGGGAGCGCCTTCTTAGCGACGACGTCGTGCGCGTTGAAGGAGTTGAGCTCGGCGTACCGCGCGCCCGGGAACCTCAACCCGAGGTCGACCGCCACGTAGCCCTGGGGCGCAGGGCGGAGGGCGGTTGCGAGCCGGTGGGCTGAGTCTCGCGGCCAAGAGAGCGGTGACACACACGCACCGTCCACGCAAGCATGCTCATGCGGCCGTGCTTCAGCTCGGCCTCGCGCATCCACTTGATGTTGTTGGGCGAGGAGAGGCCGAGCGGGTCAAAGTCGACATTGCCCACCATGCCCTGGAGGTGCTGCGGGGAGGCGGGCGGCGGGCGCGGGCGCGAAGCGGCTCAGCAAGAGAGCGACTCGGCGCGAACCGCGCGTCGTGCGCGTGCACGGCAGGGCCGCAGGCAGAGCGCGCACCTCCGGCGCCTCCATCATGGGCATCGACTTGCTCTGCACCATCTGCGGTGCGGCGACGCGAGACGAGGAGACCGCCGAGCGCGGCGCGAGGCCGCTCAGCGAGAGCGGGGACAGGGCGAGGGAGAGCATGGCCTAGGCGATCGGCAGGAGTGGAAGGAGTGAGCGACGACTCCGGAGAGCTCCCGCCGAGAGCGGAGCGGGGGCGCTGGGATTCCACCACCGATTGGCGAGGTTGGCTATTTAGCCGACAAATAAAAGACGCTGGTCTGTGCTACCATCCCTCCCTTGGGTTGTCTGTTTTCTTTCTTTACCGACTGGTGCAAATCCCTATGGGTGGTGGCGGCGTGCCGTCCTCCCATCCCTCTTTTGCCTTCTACGTTTTCTTTGTTTCTTTAGAGGTCGAGCGTGTGTGCGTGTCGTCGTCATCTGAGAGAGAGAGATTTTTAGCAATACCAAACAACTCTAACACTCACACGTAATTTGGGGCCTGGAGCCCTGTTCACGCGCGCGCGAGACGTGCAGACAGGGTTGCCAGGTGAGAGCGAATGGCGCGGTTCACGCCTCGCACAACAGAGAGAGAGATGCGCTCTGCATGGTGGGACATAAAAGAGAGCGAGTACTTGGGCGAGTAGGCCGTGCGGTCAACGCTGCCGCGCGCGACTTTGCGCGCGAGGCGGCGCAGCTTGAGAACGGCGGTGGGCGAGAAGCCGCCGCCGAACGTCTCGTGGAGCAGCAGGTTGAAGTTGTTGCGCTTGACAAAGATCGCGTCGTGGTAGAAACCGCGATGCGCCTTGACGTAGCCGTGGCCGGTCTTGTGGTCGAAGGGTTGGCCGGGCTGCCCGCGCGCCTTGCAGCCCATGTTTAGGCGGCGGGCCTTTTCTTCGGTGTTGCCGAAGGCGTAGGAGTGGCCAACGGAGGCGGGCGTGCCGCCACTCGAGGCGTTGCCAACGCCCGGCGAGGAGGTCTTGAGGAGGGGCGTCCAGAGCTTGATTTCATTCACGTCATCGCATCCTCCCGGTCCCGCATGGGGTTCCGCGAGGTCGACCTTGTACCCCTCGTTGTACTGCCAGGTGAGCTCTGGTTTCTCCTTGTCGCCGTGCACGACCGGCGCGTTGGCCGGGGCGCGCATCGCGTCCGCCCAGGCGGCGAGGACGCCGTCGTGGGGCCGCCGGTGGTGGGCCTTGTTGTAAAGGTAAAGGTTTGTTGTCATCTGTCTCTCGTCCACCCATACCGCGTTGGCCGTTGGTGTCCAGTCCGAGCCTGACTGACTGTTCTTCACCTTCCTACATACATACGGACTTGTATTGTTAGAATTCTCCCCCAGCGAAGACGGAAGAGTAGAAGTACCCGCCAGTGCTCGATCACGATCGGCTACCACCGCCATCACCGCCGACGTCTCCCAGTGAGATGATGGAGAGGGGGGACGACACTGCTTCAGCAGCGTGCACCTCGATCCTGTACCGTGTTTGTTATGACCCCCCCAAATGAACACACCAGTGAGGGAGGGCGAGACGGTCGAGGGGTCCCGTACGCCGTACCATGCGGAAAATCTGACGGTTCTCGCTCCTTAGCGCTTCTAGGGGGGGCCCTAGCGCCTAGGCTTAAAAGGTGGGCCCTGGGGCGCCTGCGGCTTAAACGGCTAAAACCTGCCTAGGCAGGTTTTATGTATGAGCTGCTGGGCCGCCGATTCCTTCTCCCGAGGTCGATGGTCCGGGAGGCTCCCCGGTAGACGCCGGAGGCCGGGAAGCTGGCTACAGTCACCGAGTCAGCTTCTAGCACGCGCCCCCTATGCGAGTATGGCTCCTGCCAGTGCACCAGACTTACATATGTGTCTTCAGTGGCGGGTTTGTGCCTAATAACGGCAGTATTGCAGAAAGCGGCGCGGAACCCAGCGACACGCATGCTGGTGAGGCCGATTTTCTTAAACGGTCTTAAAAGAGGGGGCCCCCGTGCCTGCAATCTCTTAAATGGCAATTTAAGCCCCCAAACCTCCCCATTTTTCTTAAAAGCTCTTAAAAAATCCGGTCCTGTCACGCCTCAGAACCCTAGTGGGTCCCCTAACGCTAAAAGAGTGCGGAAACGACCCTAGCTTTAATATATAAGTTATAAGCTATGTCCAGTTCGCAGTTGCTCAAGTGCGAAAAGTGGAAGTCTAGTGGAAGTGCTCAAAGCGCACCCCGCGCCACTCTGCGGGGAGAGTCTCTCCTGCACGCGATCTTTTCACACTTTTGCAGCCTTGACTGTGCTCGATGAGGATAGCCGCCGTAGGCCCAGCCCGTTGATCGCCGTGGACCACATCCGGCGGTCAAGGCTGAAGGCAACTTTATCTAGAGCCTGCTCTAGAAACCATCGAATAAACGTTGCAATTGGAGAATACTGTGGAGTGTGTACGGTGCGGATCGAACACCAACGACTAAAACTCTAAAACAAAAGACAAAACGCGCCCCGGCACCGGAAACACGTCACGAGAATGGAGAAAAGGATGCAAGGACACCCCGGGCCCGCGGCGACGGGGGCGAGCTGTGCAGAGCCCAACAGGACGAGGGCCTCGAGCGCTGCCGCCATCACTTGCCGAGGTCGAGGTGGGTGTTGGTGATTTTCCTCGAGCCCACGCGCTCGCGCTTTGGCTTGGCCGCGCGCTTCGCCTCCTCGCGTGCCTTGAAAGGGAGGGAAGGGAAAGCAGGAGAGCAAGTGGAGGGGAGGGGAGGGGAGAAATCTCTCGGAGAGTCCCTCCCTCGCGCACACCTTGATCGCCGCCGCCTTGCGCGCGCGGCGCACCTAAGGGGAGGGAGAGAGAGAAAACGTCCCTCCGCGCTCGGGAGTCCGTCAAGGGCGATCCTCCATGCCCCAAAGCAGGCAGGAGCCGCGCGGCATCCACGGTGCAAAGTGCGGTGGAGAGCGAGCGAGAGAGCGAGAGAGCGAGAGAGCGAGCGAGAGAGCGAGCGAGCGAGCGAGCGAGCGCGTGTGCGTGCGCCTCGAGCTCCTCCTTCGAGAGTAGCTTCCTCTGCACGAGCGCCGCCTGCAGGTCGTCCCCTCGCGGCACCTGCTCGCAGCTCGAGGCGTGAAGAGAACGCCGCCCGCGCCCCGGTGGTGCCGGTGCCGGTCCAGGCCGCCGCCGCACCTCGACCGCCGCCCACGCCGCGCGCAGTCCCGCGGGCGCTTGCTTGGCGGCGGTTGGCGCGAAGAGCACGCGGTCGCGCGTGTCAGGCCTCTCGATCGCCACCGCCCTTCAGGAGGGGGGGGGAGGGGGCGGGGGGGGGGGAGGTTGAGGCGGCGTGGACAGACACAGCCATGACGACCAGAGGGCCACTGGCCGAGGCGGCGCGGGGGAGGGGATTGTCGGGGCGCGTTGGTAGAGCACGGCATCCGGCATGTAGTTTCCGGGCGCGTCCTGTGTCGAGCACCGCGCGAGCATCTGGGAGGCGTCTAGTGTCTCGGTCCGCCTCCCCTCTCTGATGAGTTTCTCGATGTCGGCCTGTTCACAGCTGCTCGCTGTGACGTGACGCTCTCCCCGGCTCGCGTGTGCAGGCAGCCCCAGTGCCGACCTCGACGCCCTCGTAGCACGCCTGCGGCTGCTCCTTGGTCGCCACAAGCTCGGAGCGAGGCACCCCCGACACCACCGCGCGCGAGAGCAGCGCCGCTAGCATCGCGGCGTCGCGCACGCCGTGCTTTGGCCGGTAGCGCAGCCGCAGCACGCCCGCCGCAGGCACCACCTAGGGCGAGGCGGAGAGCGGTCGAGGGGAGGAGCGGCGGACGGCAGGGGCGGCGCGGGCAGCCAAGGCGGCGTCTCGAGGCGGCGTCTCGCGCTGCTCTCCGGCCGTCGAGCCGTCTTCGGGGTGGATCTTCCGCTCTCTCGGAAGAGGCTCGGCCTCTCGGGGCCAGCTTGAAGGGTCTCGAGCTTCAAGGGTCTCGCGCCTCGACGTGCTCGCTCTCGGTGAGCGCGTCGTGCAGCTGGGGGTTCGCGCCCGGGTCGATGTTGATGCCGACCGCCTCGCGGATCTGCTCCACGCTCGCCTCGGCATGCCTCTCCCGCCCCTGCAAGAAGGACTGGACGAGGTACAGCGCCTGGGGAGCGGAGAGGGCGAGGCCTGTGAGAGAGAGGAGGCGCGTCTTGGGTCTCCGACAGGTGGAGAGCGGGCTGAAGGGCCAGATGGATGCGCGCAGCGGCGAACGAGTCGCGTGTGCAGATGGAGGCGCGTGGGCGTATGTGTGAGTGTGAGGGGTGCGTGAGTGGGCGCCTTGCCCATAGGCAGCGTGCCGCCGTCGTCCTTACGCACGCGCACGGCGGCCGCCACACTCGCCCGCTCTGTTTGCGCTAGCGCCTTGCGACGCGCCGCCGCCTTGTCCTTGGTCGCCTGCAGTGTTTTTGTGTACGCTGGAGCACGCTCTGCAGGTGCCGCCGTCCGTGCGGCCTTTGCGCGCAGCTTCTCCGCATGGCGTTCCTCCGCCTCACGGACTTTGCTGTACGCCGCCTTTAGCGGATTCTTGCTGCTGCTCATGGCGCTGAAATGTCGCCGCAGAAGGCGGGGCCAAGGCGTGTCGTCCGCCTCGCTGGGGCTCAGGAAAAGAATTCATTCGCCGCTCTCCCATTTTTTGGTTTCGACGACACCCATGGGCGATCTGCTTGACCACACCTCGCTGGGGAACATGGCAACATCAGATCATATTACTCTTACTATTCCGGCTACTATTTAATGGGGCAGGCCACGGCCCACGGGGCCCGGGGCCGGCCAGGTTTTTCTGCACAATTTCATAGGAGGGCCGTCGAGCCCCTCTTCCGGGAAAACGGCAAACTCGAGGAAGCCACAAAAAGAAGCCCTTCTGCGTTGTTGTGGGAACGGCACATGCCATCCATTCCAAAAAAAAAGTTCTTCCCAAAGCACAGCTCACCTGCAAGCTGCAACTAGATGGACACCTGCTCTCCTCCGAGTGCTTTTCATGGCGTCCGAGCAAGAGCGACGGGCACATCAAACGCAACGTGGACTGCACCGCCGGCTTCTCAGTGGGCGCCTCAGCGGCCCCACCCCCGCCGCCGCACGTACCGTCCGCCGCACGTACCGTCCGCCGCACATCAGATCATAGGCGCCACAATCGCCGGGCGCTCCTCCTCTGCCGCCCCGCCCCGCCCCCGTCCCCGCATCGTGAAGACGCGGGCCGCGAGGGCGACGGCGAAGACGACGATGGTGACCGTCCAGACGGGCAGCGAGGGAGGGGTCAGCAGCTCGGTGTCGCGAGGGTCGTCGCCAGACGCACCCTTGTCTTGCGAGGCGAATCCGGGTGCCGCCTGGGAGAGGGCGGCAGGCTCGGCGGCGAGGGAAGCTGCCGACAGGTCCGCGACGACGCACGAGTGCCAGTAGGGGTCGATGCCGTGGTCGGGGCAGCCTGCCCGGGGGCGGTTGGGGGGGGGGGGGGGGGAGGTTCTGCGTGGACGAATCTCTCGGCCAATCTCGGCCAATCTCGGCTCGTTCTCGCCCGGCTCGTGGGCGAGCTCATCGATCTGTTTGCAGCAAGCCCCGAGCGCGCCGCAGAAGCCGGGGCAGTGTCCGCCCCTCTCGCCGCATGCCTCCCAGCAATCCTCGCCCACGTTGGCCACCGGCGGCATGGCCGAGGTGGCGACGAGCACGTTGAGATGGGCGGGCTTATGGGTGTGGCCGATGATGCCTACCACTTCAACTCATTTCGCCATCAGTGGACTGCCGTGTGTGTGGTGGGGGCTGGAGGTGGCCGACGGCTTGCCGGAGAGGAGGGGCAGCTGGTACTGCCCGTCCTGGAGGGTCTTTTGGCCCATCATGTTTGCGCCCAGAAAGTCGTTGACGAAGTAGAGCGAGTCCTCGTCGTAGAGCTCCAGCAGCAGCCCCTGCGGGCGAAGCAACGCCCGGGCTTCTCAGAGGCTCCTCCCGCGGGCGCCGTCACGGAACGGTCCCGTGCAGACCGCTCGGCGACTCTCGACTGACTCTCGAGCCTCTCACCCGGCCGCGGAAGGCGGTGACGTCGCAGCAAAAGGACCAGTTCGGCTCGAGAGAGTTGGAGACCTGCGGTGTAACATGGGGAGTGATTGAGTGTGCAGGGATATCTGAGACGGGGGGCGACGGTCGCGTGGTGTGTGCTCAGAGCATGGGGAGAGAGCAGTGGAGATCGGCTCTGGAATGCAGCCGAGTACAAGCCCTGTCGAGAGTGCGAGTGGGACGACGAGGAGCTTGCCCCGCATCTAGCTTGGAGACGGTGCCAGTCGCGCACTCATACTCGGGCTCCGCGCCTAAGAGAGAGGAAGGGAAGACGCTCGAGGAACGTCATGCCCTCGCCTCTCTCGGGTTAGAGAGGAGACGCGGGGTGCAGACACACAGTCCTTCGGAGTTTTTTACTCGCGTGCCTCGAATCACGTGCGGGTGTGTCGGCGCGGCGCATCTACGGCTCGCGCGCCGGGCCGTGCGTTGTGCTCCTCGTCGATGACGTCCTCGTTGGAGGGGTCGGAGCGGATCTGCCCCGCCGACACCTCGTGGAGCACGCACGCGGGGTGAGGGGAACAGTGAGGCCCCAGAGGGCCAACGCGACCCGGGGGGGGGGGGGGGGGCGTGGCAAGGGGGTGTGCAAGGGAGCCTTGTTGATGACCTCGGCTTGAAACTGGTAAACCCGGCGGTAAAGCTCGTCCTTGGCGGACTGGTCCCCCCTCTCCATGATGTCGACGATCTCCTGCTTGCCCATGCCCATCATCGCCGTCTCGTCGGTCAACGAAGAGATCTTGACCCACGAGTCCGGGTACCTGGCATGCCATCCCGCCAAGGGCCCGGCTAGGCTGCGTGTTTCTGCTACGGGTGAGGATGAGGCGGATATGCGGATGTGGACACTGTGCATGTGCATGTTGTGTGCTTGTAGCATGTGCGAGTGCAGCTCTCTAGCAGACAGAGCTGCGGTCGGCGACACTCGACGGCGGAGGAGATGGAGTCGCGGCGACGGTGGAGGGCAGGCGGCAACGGCGGCGGTGGGGAGGGTGGTGGTGGAGGGGGGGGGGGGGGGGGTCGGGCGATGGCGGCGGCGACGGGGAGCGTGGCGAGGCGGAGTTTGAATTGCGGGAGGGGCGACTCTCGGCGCGGACCGGGACTTGCCCACGCGCGGGTAAAAGTCCGTCTCGACGAGCCCGGAGGCCGACATGATGCAGAGAAACTTGCGCTCCTCGCCCTCGCCCCCCTTGGCGCTGTCGAGGAGCAGCTTGCTCGACACGTCGTACTTGAGCTGCTTTGCGCGGTCGTCCGCCGGAGGAGGAGGGGGCGGCGGGGCGAGCGGGATCTCGATGAGAAGAGTCCCCTCCTGCGGCTCAAACTCCCCGCCGGCGAGGGGAAGCTCGTACACGCCCGCCGTCGCGTTGGCGGGCAGTACGGCGGTGCCGAGCCAGTCGCCCTCCTCGCTGGAGTAGTCGCCGTCGAAGACGCTGAAGACGTACTCCGAGTGGCTGTGCGAGCCGTGCACGAAGCAGCAGCGGTCCCAAAGCGGGGAGGCGTTGTTCTCGTGCTGCTCCGTCTTGCACACGAGCGCGCCGCCCAGTTCAAACTGTAGTTCCCGGGGGCTTGCGGATTGGATGAGGGACTCTCAACGGCTGCTTGTAGCGCGTGGGGGCACACCTTGACCCACGACTCCGGTGCGGGCTTGCGCGGCCAGCTATCGACGTTTTTCATTGCGAGGTTCGCTGCGCTCTTGATGCAAACCTGCTTCTCGCAGAAGCCGCCGCACGGGGACGGCGCTGCACTGGGCAGGACGAACGCGGAGAGCATTTTGTTGAGTGCGACGACTCTCACGAAGCGCCAAAGAGAAGCGCCTTGGATTTTTTGAAAAGAAAACACCGCGGGGTTGCTCATGCTGAAATTCTGCAAAAACCCGGCCGGCCCCTGCCCTGCCCCTACCTACCTACCTACCTTCCTACCCTCTTATGGGAAACCAAATAAGTGCTTTAAAGGGTTGCCCGGCCGGCCTTGCTGCGCAAATCTCGCGCTGCGCTAGGCTCAGAGCGAGTTCGCGCTGCGCTAGGCTCAGACGGCGTGCGCGGGCCGCCGGGGTGAGGACCTCACCTCCTTCGGGCTCGGCAGCTTGTCGGGCCGTCTACCTCAGCCCTCAGCCGAAGCTGGGGCCGGTCCCGTACGTAGGCCGTCCGTAGCCGAGAGAGCCCCCGCGTCCCGATGAATTCGACGGGCGCGGGGTCGGCCGTCGGGGTTCGATTTTAGCAATATACCAAACAACTCTAACACTCACACGTCATTTGGGGCCTGGAGCCCTGTTCACGCGCGCGCGAGACGTGCAGACAGGGTTGCCAGGTGAGAGCGAATGGCGCGGTTCACGCCTCGCTCTGTGTTGTCCGTCGGGGCGGGCGAGAGGGAGAGCGCAGCACGATTCCGCCCAGAGGCACCCCGCACACGCCACACCTTTGTTTGGCTTTGCGCAAAGGCTTTGCTTTGCCGCAAAGGTCCGGTTTGATAGCGGATTTTGATTAGTAGAACGGTCCCCACTGTCGCTGGTGCGCTGGTCCTTGTTCTTTGATGAGGCTATAAGAACGCTAGGATTGAGAGCAGCCTCGCTCTCAATCCTAGAAGTCGAAGGATTGTGAGCAGCACTCCTCGCAATCGTAGCATCTCGCTGTGCGGATTGCTAGCACCTACGCTCGCAATCCTACATCTTCTAGGACTAGCAGCTCCGCGCTCCCATCGTGACTGGTGACGCCTACGACTACTACCAGCGCGCTCGCGCTCGCAATCCGAGCAAAGTCTAGGATTGCGAGCAGCTCTGCTCACAATCCGAGCAACATGCCTCCGATTGCGAGCAGTAGCGCTCGCAATCCTTACTTACCTACATCTTGTAGGACTATGAGCGGCGGCGCTCACAATCGTACCAAAGATCCAAACATCTGCGCTCACAATCCTAGCTACATGCACCGATTGCGAGGGAAAGAAAGAAAGAAAACCTTGTCCCGATTTTTCTTTTCTTGGCCCTCACCGCTGGAAGTGGCGAATCGATTGGCGAATCGATGCGAGCGCGCCGCGTGCTCCTCCGCGCGACGCTGTTGCCGCTAGAGTACGGTTAAAGAGCTCTATGCTCGCCATCTCGGCCTTCGCCTACTCGCCAGCTGCGACCGTGGACGTCGACGTGTTTGGCGAGGCGGCCTGCCCCGACACCCGCGATTTTGTGCTCGGCCCGCTCGCAAGATTGGCCGATGCGCTCGGCACCACAGCCAGCGTGAGGTACACCTCGTTCGGCAACGCGTACTTCTTCGCGCCATGCGCTGGTGCCGTGGTGGCTCCGCCTGGCTGTGACTCGTCCGCGTCCTGCCGATTCAACGCGACGACGCGCGACTGCTGGTTCTCCACGTGCGGGTTGGGCGCCGCACGGCCGCCCGACGCCTGCTTCAAGGGCTCACCACGCTGCCAGCACGGCGCAGCTGAGTGCCTCGCCAACCGCGTCACGCTGTGCGCCGGGACTTCCCTCCCGTTCGTCTCGTGCTACTTTCGGGCGCTCGGCAGCGAGTGGGCGGCCGGCTCGCCGAGTACCGCTGTGCTCGCCGTCGGCAGGCGGTGCGCCGTCGCTCTGGGCGTCCGCTGGGACGAGGTATCGGCATGCATCGACGGAGCGCGCGGAGGCGAGCTGGTCGAGCGCGCCGCACGCCGCACGCCTCCCCACCCCGGAGTGCCGTATGCCCTGGTCGGCGGCCGGCCAGCGAGCACCACGAACGCGACTCTCCTCTTGCAAGCAGCGTGCCGGGCGCTGCCGCGACCGCGCCCCGCAGCGTGTGCAGCGGAGAGCCCGCAGCCCGGGTCAGCAGCGGCGCTTTCACCGGAGCCCGGGTCAGCAGCGGCGCCAGCGGCGCAGCATGGGTCGGAGGCAGCGCCAGCGACGCAGCCCCGCGCGCCAGCTAGATGCGCCTTTGCCTCGGTGGGTGCGGGCTGGGCTGGGATCTACTCGGCCTGGCGCGTCGCCGTCGACGCAAAGGCCAGGGACCCGACCACGGTGTGCGTGTTTGAGGGCTCGCCGCGCTTCGGCGGCAGGACGTTCACGGTGCGCGGCGACGCGGCGCTGTTCGGGCTCAACATCGACATCGGTGCGTACCGCTTTGCATTCGAGCAGCACTTGCCCGCCGACCTCCTCCGCGGCCCGCTCCGACTGCCGACGGCCTGCTACATCCCCTCGTGCGAGCGCGAGCCGCTCGACGGCAACCTCACCCTCCACAAGCTGATGGACCCGCGCCTGAACAGCTCCGCCGGATACGGCACCGCGCTTGACGTGATGGTGGCGGAGCTGAGGGCCGCGGGGGCGCATCTGCAGCTCCACAAGGAGCTCGACGCCGTCCACGCCCACCCTCGACCCACGGGCGCGGTGCTGAGGTGGAAGGACGGCGGCAGCACCGTCGCGGACAGCGTGCTGCTCAACCTCCCCCGCCACGCGCTGAACCGCCTCTCGCGCGACTCGCTCCTCTTCACCGACGGACGCCCCCTCGCTCGCGCGCTTTACAACTGCAGCCGCGAGACGTCGCAAGCGAACTACTCGGCCGAGGCGTCCGTCAAGGTGTACCTCGTGTACGAGGACGCGTGGTGGCGCACCCGCCTCGGCCTCGTGCAGGGAGAGGTGCACGCGCCGTCGGACCCGCCAATGTACATCCGGTATCACGACGGGCCTGTCCGCTGCGGAGAGGGTGCCGCCCCCGCGTGTGCGGGTGCGTTGCTGGTGCAGTACGCGCACTCTCTCGAGGCAGGCGGCGGCTTCTACATGCCGTTCCGTGCGAGCAAGTCGACGCCTCTCACGGTGCTGCGCGGCGAGGCGTCCGAGCTGCCCGGGCTGCTGCACCGCAAGCTGCTGCAGATGCACGCTGCACGGCTCGCCGACGCCGGTATCGACCCTCGCTCCCTCGCCGAGCCGGCGGCGGTGGTGCTCGGCTTCTGGCCGCACGCGCGCGACGAGATCCTCCACCCCGCTCCCGACCCGCTCTCCTTCTCCACCGCCCATGGCGCGCTGCCCCAATGCCTGCACGGCGTCACCTCCGCCTCCTACTCGGAGGCGACGCGCCAGCCCGTCGTTGGCCGCTCCCTCTCGGTCGCCAACAATGACTGGTGGCTCGAAGAGAGCTCGGTCGATCTCATCGCGCCGTACTGGGCAGAGGTCAGCTTGCGCGTAGCCGAGCGCGTCCTCCACGACCAGCTTGGCCTGGCTAGGCCGGCGTGGCTAAACGCGGCGTACTATCGCAAGAGTGTGCTCGGGATTTGATGCACAGGGAATATTAAAACCTCGCGCACATGCAGTGATACAGGCATCGCAGTGTATGAGATGGGGGAGAGATGCACGTAGCGAGACCTTCTGCTTCTCGCATTCTCGACATCGTGTTCGTGAGATCGACTTTTTTATTTGTGTAGCGAGTACGGTCATGTTCTGTACGTGTGACGGTGTGTGGCTTGAGAGAGACTACACAAACAAAAACACACACAAAATGTTTGGGTCTCACTGACACAGCGATCGCAGGGTGTCTGCCAACCTCAGCCTCGCACACTCACTGTCACAACAGAAAATAACCGGGACTTCTCCCTGGGAGCTTGCATGGGCCTGACGCCATCCCTCTTCGTCCCTAGATCGCGCGGCTCCCTAGGGACCACACGCGACGGCCATGCTAGCCGATGGCGCACAAGCGGGGGCTGACCACGCGCCGGCCGTCGCCTCCCTCCCCTCCCTCGGCCAGCGGGGCAATCTTATCGAGCTGCAGCAGCAGCTCGTGGTAGGCGGCGGCGCGCGTCGCCTCGTCGTACACGGCGGCGGCGTGGAGGAAGGCGCGGAGCGTGTGCACGAACGCCTCGACCTGGAATGCGGACGGCGCCGCTCCGCCTGCGTGCAAGTTGGGGGGCCGGGGGTGGACGCGCGAGGGTGGCGGACACACACACTCCTCTTCCGGGGCACACGCCCTCGTGGTCGCCGCGCGGCGCGGTGCGGTAGGCCGAGTACGGGTACCCGGCCGAAGCGCAGTACGAGGTCCACCGGAGCCGCAGCTCCGACAGAGACTCGCGCACGCCCTCGTCGACAAGGCCGCCGCCGCCGCCGTAGCAGCCGCCGTAGCCATCGCCGTAGCCGCCGCCGTAGCCGCCGCCGTAGCCGCCGCCGTGGCTCGGCGCGGCCTTGGAGGCGACGGCCACTGCCGCCTGGAGCTTCTCGAGCGCGAACGTCTCGAACTCGGCGAGCATCGCCACGCGCACGGCCGCGGCGGAGGCGGGCGGCAGCGGCGAGGAGGCCTCGCCCGCGCCCTTGCTCAGACTGGACGCCTGGCGCGAGAGCAAGCCGGGAGAGAAGCGGCTGCTGCGCGCCCTCGTCAGCGCCCGCTTCGCCACAGCCTGCTTGGCCGCCTCCGCGCGCTTTGCCGCCAGCCTCCACGAGAGACGCGTCTACTCGCAAACCGCCTCCTCTTGTGGCGACCCCGCCGCGCCGCGCGAGGCTGGGCAGTGGGGCCGGGTCGCGGTGCCGCACGCCTGCAGGGCGAGCACAACTACGACCAGCAAGCAAGCCGCGAGAGCGAGGCGGTTGAACATGGGCGTCTCCTCCACCCAGCAGGCGCCCGTGAAGTCGTCGTCGCAGTGCACAAACTTGACCTTGACCACGCGCGACGCGAGCATCAGGAAGTTGTAGAAGTTAAGGACCGGGAGAAAGTAGAGCACGAACAGGAAGGCGCCAAACGTCGAGTGCCAGATGGCCACCTCGCCCCCTTCCGAGGAGGTTCTGAGCAGGCTGAAGAATAGAACTGTGCCGAGCATCTCAACGAACATCGTCACCCAGATGACGATCATTGTGTTTCTGCGCAGGGGGCGGGCGGGCGAGGCGGTGGAGGCAAGGGACGGACCGGACCAGCGGGTGGTGAGGCAGAGAGGGGGGGGGGGGGGGAAAAAAAAAAAAAAAGGGGTGGTGGCGGTGGTGGTGGTGGCGGAGATAGCAGCAGCAGCGAGGAGCACCTGCCCAGTTCCTGGTCGGTTATCACCTCCTTGGCCAGCACCAGGTCCTCAAAGAAGAGACCCTCGGCACGCGCGGAGCACTGGTCGAGCCCGTCCCGCACCAGCGGCGAGTCGGGCGCGCGGGTTCCCCATGATGCGTAGCCATCCCAGCAGCCCGTGTCGGGGTTGCAAGTGCGGAGGCCGTGTGTGGGGCCGCCGTCCGTCTCGATGAGCCCGAGCGGCTCGTACTTTTCGCAGAGCGTCGAGTTGCGTCCCAGAAAGGTCCTGAGCTCCCAGCGAGCGTACGCGCGGATCTCCTCGGACGAAACGGTGGTGGCAAGCCCCACTGCGAAACCAGCGAGGAGGGCTGCGATGGTCATGAACATGGTCAGCTGTTCGCGCAGCCCTTCGGCGGAGGGGCCGTGCGTGGGATTCTCGTCGTCGTCGTCGTCGTCGTCGTCGTCGTCGGCCAGCATATTCATGGCAAGTCCGGCAGTGTGCATATGTAGGCCAACTCAGGGTGTGTGGCAGCCAGCTGGCCCGTGCGCGCTTCCTTTGGCGAAAATGCGCGAAAATAACCTTTCGGCCCTCAGCCCGCAGCCTCCAGCCCGCAGATGACTCCGAGGAGGACGAACCAGTGGAAATCCAGTTGTCAGATGTCACGATGCATCCGAAGGGGACCCCAGCGCCGGCATCATCCGTAGAGGCACGAGTGTTCGAAGAGAGAGTGGACCTGAGCAACAACATGACCTGTAGGCAAATGATCGGAGTGGGAGTCAGAAACGTGGTCCTTGCGCGAGGGGAGCTCGATAGACTCGAGGGGCCAGGATACGCCGCGAGGAGGACGGAGTTGCGCCGAAAGGCGAAAGAAGCCGCGAGAACAAGGGACCGGCAGGCGGCGGCGTCACAGGACGAGGCAGAAGGGAACGACGCGACAGAGGAGGAAATGACAAGGGAGAGAACGACGAGAGTGGGACGACCGCGAGGTGGCATGAAGGTTGCAGCGAGAATCGGAGAGAGACTGCGAAGAGAGATAGGAAGAGGCGGACGCCCAAGCAAGGGTGGGCGACGGCTAGCGCACCACACACCTCTCCTTAAAATCCCTGTGTGGTGGCGGCGTGCCGTCCTCCCATCCCTCCCTTGGGTTGTCTGTTTTCTTTCTTTCTTTTTTCCAGCCCGCAGAGCGGCAGAGGCTCGAGCCTCTGGCCCAGCGAGCCAGACGGTTACTGCCAGAGTGCAGAGACGGCGTGGGGCAGATTATCTAACGCGATAACGCGACTACACTTTGCCTCTTTGCCGCGCAACTTGCGCCCCTTTTAGCTTTTTGGAAACTTCTAATTTATTTCTTTAGACTCTCTTTATTTTTCCAACCCTTCCTCTATATCAGTGTCTCGTTTGAATATAGCAAGGCTAGGGTTTAGAATTAGAACCAGATACCTAGATATCTGGGTATCTGCCAGATATCTGAAGGCTCAGAGCCACTTCTGTTTCTACTAGTAAAAGAGCGCGTCACACCCAGATACCAAGCAGATACGACCGTCCAGACACACCAAGACACACACCCACACGCTCCGACAGCGCGGCACGGCGGACAGCGGCCGCGACACACCGCGGGCGCGGCAGGGCGCGAGGGCCGGAGGGTCGAGGCGCGCTCCCGCGGTGCCTCTCACCCGCGCTGCCGCTCAAGCCGCGCACCAGTCGACTCCCTACTCGGTGTTGAACGCCGCGAAGAGTGAGTGCTCGAGCGTGGTGTCCTTGGCCGACGGCTTCTGGAGGTCGCCGTGCATCTTGCCCGCGGCCGAGAAGACGCGCTCGACGCCCGCGGAGGAGGCCGGTGCGGCGAAGTACTGCTTGACCATCTTGGCAAGCGCCGGCCACTTTGTCTCCTTGGCCTTCCACCACGCGAGCACGTCGAGCTCGACTCCTCGGACTCCGCGAGGTACTGCTCGAGCTCATCGAGCACCGGGGTCGAATCGGCGGGCGCGACCTCCTTCTTGATGCCGGTAAAGTTGAGCTGTGTGAATGCTGCGTGAAGAATATTTTTCGGGCCCTTTACCACCCGGAATATTTCTTCTTCACCACCCGCAAAAATCCGGCCGGTCGGCCCACAACTCTCAACGGGACAACGCGGCAGGTGAGCGCGCGAGGTGACCCCAGATACCAACCAGATCTCTGCCCAGATTTCTGCTTGTAAAAAATCGCGGAAAAGAGCAACCAGATATCTATCTGGCACCGTTTTTGCACTATCTGCAGACCTAGATACCGGTAAACCCTAGCCTTGGAATATATAGAACAGATATGACTCTCGGTCTCGCTCAGAGTCAGACACGCCAGAGCAGGGGCGAGAGGGGAGGTATCAGTGTCGTTTCGGAATACAGAACATGACTCTCTCTCGCTCACACAGTCAACGAACCTGCGGTGTGGCGTGTGGGCACAGAGTGAGAAGATCCCACACGTGCTGTGGCATGGGGTGTACGTGTACGTGTGCGTGTGGATGTGGTGAGAAGCTGCAACCCAAAGTGCATGCGCGCGCCCACACACCATGCAGCAATATTGAGTGTAAAGTGATTATAGTGGACCGGCGTCAGCCTCCTGCCGTGGCAGAGGCGGCTGAGAGCCTAGAGGGGGGCCGATCGGCCACTAACAGCGCGCGTAGAGGACGTAGGACACTTGCGAGCCGAAACCGGCAGCAAAGTGGAGCGCGTACTTGGCGTCGTGCGTGCCTCCTTCGCTGAGGCGGAGCGAGCCGAGCAGCGGGTCGGCTTGCTCGTGGTTGATCACCGGAGGGACGAAGCCGCTCGAGAGGGAGGCCACCGCCACGGCGTCCTCGAAGCAGACGCCCATCGCGTGGCCGGTCATCCCCTTGGTGTTTGTGATGATGATCTTGCGCGTCTCGGTCCCAAAGGCGGCGCGCAGCGCCGTCATCTCGGCGCCGGCGCAGCCGCCGCCGCGCGCGTGCGTGCACGTCTCGTGGGAAAAGTAGAGCAGCGCGTCTGCGATCTCGGTGCGGGTCAGACCGTGAACCGCCTCGACCTGCTGCAGCAGCGCCTCGAGCGTCTCGGCGGCGTGGCTCGTGCCGATGGCGGAGGCGTGGAAGGCCGAGTTTGTGTGCACCGTGCCGAGCACCTTTGCCCGCGGCGAGGCGGCGGGGCGGCTGGCCAGCGCCTGCGGTGCGGGCAAGGGGCACGCCGCGAGTGAGCGAGGAGCGAGCGAGGGAGGGAGGGAGGGAGGGGGTGGGGGGGTGGGGGGGTGGAGAGGGCGGAGAGAGGGGTGTGCGGGGCAGTCGCGCACCGTGTCCGTCTCGAGGACGAGCCCGACCGCCCCCGCGCCGAGGATCATGCCGTTGCGCCGCTTGTCGAAAGGGAGCGCCGCCTCCGCCGCCGACGGGCGGGTCGAGGCGGCGCCGAGGGCGAGGAAGCCGGTGCCGATCCAGGGCAGGAGCGAGTCCGACGAGGGGTTGTCCGCCGAGATGACAACCACGCGCGCGCACCGGCCCGCGCGCAGCCAGTCGCAGGCGAGGGAGATGGCGGCCGTGGTGCCGGCGCAGGCGGCATTGATGTGCAGGTTTGGGCCGCGCGCGCCGACGAGCTCGGCGAGCTGCGAGTTGGCCATGACTAGCAGCTTGAAGAGGAGCTTGCGGTTGAACTCGTACCGAGGCGCGCCGCCGCCGTCGCCGCCGCCATTGACGCCGTTGGCGGCGGCCGCCGGCGCGCCCTTTGCGCCCGCCGCCGCCGACTTTGCGCCGGCGGGAGAGGCGCCGGCGGCCGCGTCCAAGTCGACGACCGGCTCGCCGGCGAGCAAGCCGGCGCAGAGGTCGAGGAGGGCCTGCCGGGCGGGCGGGTCGAGACGCGTGGCGTGCGCCTCGAGCTCGACTGCGAGGGAGCGCCTCGCCGCGCCCGTCGCGCGCGCGAACCCGTCCGTCATGAAGCGCGAGAGCTCGTCGACGAGCGAGTCGAGGGCGGGGAAGGAGGCGGCAAAGATGACGCCTGCGCCGGGGGAGCGGGCGGGCGACGCGGATGGGTGGGACGGGACGGGACGGCGACCACTCGCGCCGTACACCGGCCGGCCGCGGGGGGAGGCGCGGGAGGAGGAGGCGCGCGAGGAGGCGCGCGAGGAGGCGCGCGAGGAGGCGCGCGAGGAGGCGCACCCGTCTCGTCGCGGTGCCTCTTGTCGAGTCTCCACGGCTTGTCCCGCCCGCTCGAGCCCGGCAGGGGGGCGCCCGAACCGCAACCGACGCCGCCTCCGGCGCCGGCGGCCGCGGCGTGGAAGTTCGGCTCCGAGGCGGAGCGGCGGTGCCTATTTTTCGCACCGCACCGCGAGGTCTCGAGGCGTGCTGCCCCCGCCCGCCCTTGCAGCGTGGGCGTGCGGCGCCGGTTCGCAGAGGAGGGAGGACCGTCCACGAGGCCCGCGTCTTGCAGCGCCTGGAGACCGGCGCCGATGGCGAGGGCGTACGTCGTGTCGAGCGTCTCGACGATCCGCGGGTCGACCCCAAAGTCGGCGGCCAGATCGAACCCTCCGATCCGCGACGCGATTTGCACCACCTCCTGCAGCGCAGAGAGCGGCCGGCGGAGCCGCTCGCCCGTCGGGCTCTTGGAGACCTGGACGACGTTCCTCGCGAGCTGGGCTTGGACGAGCGGGCGCGGCAGGGGCTCGATTAGGCTCTCGCCGCGCAGCAGGGCCTGCGGAGCCGGAGGGGAGAGCGGTGGAGGAGCGGAGGCTACGCGCGAGCCGGCGGGCAGTCGGCCTGCAGATTCGTCGAGTCGAAGACGCGGCGGCCACTCGCGCTGTTGGGCAGCCCAACAGAGATGCCACTGACGAAGCTGTCGCCCAGGTGCAGCCCGAGCGCGCGCACGCGCCGCGCCAGCGCCAGCGACGCCGGGCTCGTCTCAGCTGTTCCCGTCTCGTCGCGGCTGCTGCTCACTGCATTCGCGGCGGTCGCCTCGACGGGCGGCGGGCAGGCGGTCGAGGCGGTCGGTTCGGCGGCGCGGGAGCACTCCATCTCCTTCATCGCCTTTGGCGGCGGCCTCCACCCACGCAGCTTCGACCACATAAGGAAGGCGACAACGACGCCGACGGTGGCGATCGTTGCTGCCACCAGCAACGCGCTCACAGGCAACGGCGGGTGCGGCCCATCGACTCCCGCGGGAGGAGGCTCCGAGCACTCCATAAATAGTCTGGGTGGGGGGGGGGGTAAACGCAGAGAGGAGGCCGGCCCCTGCCGACGAGGAGGGAGCAAGGAGAGGCGGCGCGGCGTATAGATACGGCTGACCTGAACCCTTTTTTTTTTGACTTCGAGACGTGGCTTTCTCGAGGTTCTCGAGGTGGATGGCCGCGTTGGGTAGCGAGGATTGGTGTGACGCGATCCACGCAGGCGTGCTTTCTGGCGGCCGACCGTCAGTGCACGGAGTTGCCCCTTCTCCGACTGCCCCGGCGGCTAGTTCCCAGTGGCTGCTAGGCCAGCTACTTACTTAGGACAGGACGGCCGCGAGGTGTCATGAAGGTCGCCGCGATAATTGGCCAGGCGAGAGACTGCGAGGAGAGAAAGGAAGAGGCAGACGCCCAAGGCGCAACAGGGTTGTGAGCGCGACGGTTAGTTAGCCATCACATTCCTCTCCTAATACCTAAAATCCCGAGAGTGAAGAGAGAGAGAGAGAGAGAGAGAGAGAGAGAGAGAGAGAGAGAGAGAGAGAGAGAGAGAGAGAGAGAGAGAGAGAGAGAGAGAGAGAGAGAGAGAGAGAGAGAGAGAGAGAGAGAGAGAGAGATTGCAGTGTGGTGGCGGCGTGCCGTCCTCCCATCTCTCCCTTGGCAGGCCCCTACTCGAGTACCAGCCTACCAGGCCTTGTGGTTGTGCTGCTTGTTTTCTTTCTTTCTTTTGCCCGTCGCGCCCCTAGCGGTATAGGTAGGTATAGAAAGGTGAAGAACAGCGCTGGCTCAGACTGGACATCACCGCTCTCGGTATTGGGTGGACGCCGGGACAGAATGGCCCATTCTCAGAATCGCTCTCATGCTTGACCCCAGTCAAGGTTATGGGAGCGGCCATAACAGGTGTTATGGCTGTTATGGCTGGCTGCTCATAACACCTCATAACACCTCATAACACCTCATAACACCTCATAACACATCCATCGCTGTTATGGCTGTTATGCCCACCCTACCATGACACCTCATAACACCTCATAACACTCATAACACATCCCACTGGTTGTTATGACAGCCAGCATAACAACCTCATAACAGCTGTTATGTGTCCCACGGATTTTTCTTTTGGAGCCCCGCCGCGCGTATCCCGGCGTTCGCCGGTAAATTCTTCTTTCGCACAACACTGGGCACGGGTAAGATTCTTCTTTCGGAAATTGTAAAATTCTTCTTTCGGAGCGCCCGCCAACCATGGCCTACCGGATGAAGATGTTCAAGAGCCAGAAGCCCTCGTCGGTTGACCTGCGTGACCTGCGCGTCTCCGACTTCAAGAGGGTTCCCGGCTTCAACTATGTGTCGGCGGAGGACGAGCACACGGACAACTCGATGTGTGCTCTGACATCCGAGAGGCGTGGGCCATCAACGCGTCAAACGGCCTGCAAATCTACGCGTTTCCCGAGGGATCGAAGGACGAGTCGGCGACGTGTTAACTTGGACGCCGAAAATGTTTCAGAGCGTCATGTCCGTTTGGTGTGCCCGGCCATCCGACCTCGGCTCGGACATGTGGCTAGCCGTCGTCGAGATTCCGAGCAAGCAGCAGAACGCGCCCCTGTTCGGCACGTTGGAAGTGGCGGCTCCGCTGAGCGCGTGTTATTGAATTTAACTTGAGGGCAAAAGAGAAAATATTTGGCGATCGATGCCGACCGAACCTCGCGCGCGGGACCTGTTCCTTTTTACCCATCTCACAGTAGAGGTGTCCGTTTTTATTTACTCGCGCGCGGCAGCGCGCGAAACGAAATTCCAGCGGCGAGCAGTTCGGTGTGGCCTCGCTTGCGTCTCGGGCCATAACACCGTGGATCCGGGACGGCTCTCTCATAGCTGTCCATAACATGTATCCAGTCTCATGGGTGTTAAGGGGCCGGCCCCATACCACCCATAACAACCCATAACATGTTATGGGCTGCTATGCCCCGAGAGCCATAACACCATAACAATAACTGCGCCTGGGGACAATCATGCGAGATGCGGTGCCGCATGGACCCACATTTGCACCTCTTTGTTTTTTGAAAACATGTGCACACACAAACGAGAAACGTCCCACCATCCCCAGGGCTGCGCAGGGGGCGCTACCTCTCAGCGACCTTTGCCTTCTTGTCGAAATAGTCCGCGCCGCCCTGTCTGACGGTGCCGCTACTGTCGAGCCACTCGTCGGGCGGCGGCCGCTCGTGCCTGCGTGTCAGAGCGGAGGGCGATGAGATCGGCACGCAAACGGTCCCCGGCTTGCTTGGGATGGCCATTCCGCGGGTTGTGTTTGTTGCGCGCGCGCGCCTCGCTGCCAGCTCCATCCGCCCTCGGATGAAGTCAATCTTTCGCTGCGTCGAGTCCCCGTCCAGCCACTTGCCGATGCTGTGCCGCTTGGCCTGGCGGCGAGGGAGAGGCTTTGGGTGGTGCGGGGACGGGAGAGGCGGCGAGGGGTGAGAGCCGCCGCGCCTCGAGCGCCTCAAAGAGCTGGATGGCGGTCTTGAAGCGGTCGACCGCCTCGTCCCACTCCCCGAGACCTACAAGCGACGGCCGTTTTCCTCTCGTGTTCACAGCGCTCACCGCTCTCCGCCGGGATGAACGGCACCGTGGTATGCGGCGGCCACGTTGTTGGTCAGCGCGGCGACGGTCTCATCGGAGACAGACTTCGCCTGCTGCGCAATGTGCAGCGCGCGCGAGAAGAGAAAGGCGGCGCCGTGAAACTCCCGGGCGTTGAACAGCAGCTTTGCAGCCGTCGAGGTGAACTCCTCCATGCGATGGATGCGCGCGGCTTCGCCCAGCGACTCGAGCGAGGCCTTCCACTCGTCGGTGATGGGCGGGCCGTACCTGCAGATGACCGGAGGGGGGTTCAAGGTGCGCACCAGTAGGTTCGACCGCCGCGAGTGGACGCGCGCCATTCTGCATCGGATGGCCCAGCGCCGTGCTGCGGCGAGAGACCCATCTCCATCTCGCTGGCGTACAGAAAGGGGTCGAGGCTCGGCGGATTTCTAGACTGCATTCGAGACGGCAGTGGTTCATCCATGGAATGAACGGGCCGGCGCGAACAACGCCGAACTGCCGGCGCGAACAAACAGCCCGCGAAAGAATTTTTCGGGCCGCATTCTGGCTTGGCCTTTATAGATCTACGTTATTCGTCCGATTCTATATTCTTTTTCGAAGCGATTCTCAGCGATTTTCAGCGGGAATATAAAGAATATTTGAGAATATAGGCCCGATTTGGGGAGCTGTATTCTTGGCATATTCGAGAATATAGACCCTGTTTGGGACAAGACTACGGAAAGAATACGGAAAAAGAATATAGATAGTACTGGGCGAGAAAAACGTAGGCCAAATTCTGGCACGACGGTCGACGGTTGGGAGTCCACCGTGCACCGCGCTGCGAGCCTGTCGTGTCCCTTGCTTGTCAGGAGCACCCCACCTGTGCCCCGGATCGTCCTTCCAAAATCCTGCTCGTGCAGGTGTGGACCCTGTCCTCCTCCCCCATCCCTCGTTTGCGTTGTTGTTTTCTTTCTTTCTTTCTTACACTAGGCACGGGACACGAAGAAAGATTTTTTCCAACGCCGCGGAGCTCCTTTGGCGCAGCGATCGTGGCCAGCGCAACTCGCCTGTGGACTCAACGCTCAGCCAGGAGCTCTCCCGCAGGCGCCTGGGGCGCGAGCCATGCATGGCGCATAAACGCTCAGCAATGATGCCTCGCCTCAGAAGCACTGCGACGAATGCGGCACCGGCGACGCATGGCAGGCTGGTCATCGATGACGCAGTTATAGGGTGTTGTGTGCCGTCAGAGTGACTCTCTGTGTGTCAGGGGGACATTCAGGGCCGTCCATCACGAGCTCCAGTAAGCTCGGAGACACCCCATCAGTGTGCGGCTCGACCTCTTTGAGTCACTTCCTTCCTTCCCGCTGTACCTGAGCACTTGAGCACTGGATAGGGTCGATTCCGCGTGGTTACGGGACCCCTCGATCGTCTCGCCCTCCCTCACTGGTGTGTTCAACATTGGGGGGGGTCATTAACAAACCGACGGTACAGGATCGAGGTGCACGCTGCAGAAGCAGTGTCGTCCCCCCTCTCCATGCCATCATCTCGCCAGGAGACGTCGGCGGTGGTCGTGGCGGTGTGACCGATCGAGCTACAAGAGGAGCTAGACCGGCAATCCGTGCGAAAAGCATCAACTAATAATTAATGAACAAATATTGCTCGGTCGTCCCTGGAGTCCGTCTCGATCTGGAGGAGACGGGTCAACCCCGTGAGGACCAGATCACGTGCATCTTGTCGTAGCCGGAGGGGATGTTGACCTTTAGCTATTGGAGCCGTCCTGTCCGTTGTTTTCTCACACCAAACCATTTACACGCCCTGTGATCACGACTCGTCAGATCTTCAAACTATTCATATCTTGTACACGACTGTGAGTATTTACCGGACGGCAGGCGCACGCAAGAGCGGTGTCCGATAACCAAGCCCCAGCAATATTAAAGCCCCAGAGCGCATACCAACGCCGGTTACGGCTTACGCGCCATATACACACCGCGCCCCCCGCTTCTTCGACTGACGACTTTGTACCCGGTAATTCCGCTGCGACTTTCAGTGTAGGCTGCCATGTTCTTAGCTGTCCACCAATCCAACACGCCGCTCGTCTTGCAGCACACTGAGCCCTGGTGTCGAGGTGTCGAGGCCCGGTGTCGAGGGTGTCGAGCTGCTGTCGAGGGATAGTTGGGCTTTACGAGAGTTTCCTCTCGCACCCTGCCTGGTTTCCTTTCCGTGTTTCCTGCTAGTTTCCCTAGAGCACCCTCTAGTTTCCTGGGGAAACTGAGCCGAGTCTGAGGCTGGTTTGGGCCCCAAATCAGCCAAATCGGCAAATACCGGGGTATTTTGCGGGTATACCTGGAAAACCCCGGGTATACCCTGGAAAATACCCAGAGCGGCCGCACACTGCTCGGTACCCCCCTGCACATCTAAAGGCATCCCTGCTGCTAGGGGGGGGGGGTCTGACCCCCCCAGCAGCAGAGCTGCTAGGGGGGGGGGGTCCCGACCCCCCCAGCAGCAGAAGGCATTGGACCCAGCTCTCCCGCCTCTTCGCCGCCGCCGCCCCCTCCCACCTCGGCTCGTGTTTTAGCGGTACGGTTAGCGAGAGGCATAGAAGAGGTTAGCGAGAGGCATAGAAGAGGTTTGGTCGGTTGTGTTCACCGCGCCTTCGAGCCCAATACACCTTCGTCGTGTCGAGTGCTGGCGTTTTACTAACGACTTGTGAGATGTGACCATGGTGAGTCTATCTTGTACTACCACACTAAAAGCCGTATAGTGTGAGCCACTCACTCGGGCGTCTCGGCTGACGTTGATCGATCAGCGTTGATCTCCCTAGCCTATCGGTCCCCCGCTCGATCCTCGGATCGCTCGCTCGTCGAAATCGATCGACTGAGCTGTCGTAGTGGAGCGTCCACTTTTCTTTTTTCGAAAACGCGCGCGGCACGAGAGGCGTAGAAGAGAGACTGGCGTGCCCCGCGCCCGGCTGGCAGTAGGAGGGTACGCCGGTGAGACCACTGGTTATGGAGTCGACCATAAAATCTCGCCACTGGAGCGCTAACCGTACTTACTTACTTACAGCTGCTGTCTGTACAGAGATGCCAACACCCCCCACAGGCAGAGCGCTCCTGCTGGGGGGGGGGGGGGGGCCCGACCCCCCCGCAGCAGGGCGCTGCCTGGGGGGGGGGGGGGGGGGGGCCCCCCCCCCCTTTAAAGGGCCGGGGGGGGACCCAGCAATGGGCGGCCCCCCCCCCCTAATTTGGCCGGTTCCCCCGGTTCCCTTCCAAATTTGGCCCCAAACAATTTTCAAAATCTGGGAAAATCCAGAGTTTCCCAAATGGAACCCGAATGGGGCACCAAACACCCTCTGGTTCCCTGGAAACTTCCAGAAACGCAAAGTGCTGGGGACCCTCTAGTTTCCCTCCGGGTTGCCGGAACTCTCGTAAAGGCCAAAGGGATAGAGGTGTCGAGGCCTATCGAGGCCTGTCGAGGCCTGTCGAGGCCTGTCGAGGCCTGTCGAGGCCTGTCGAGGCCTGTCGAGGCCTGTCGAGGCCTGTCGAGGCTGGGACCATGCTTGTCCGTGTCGAGGTGTCGAGGAGTGGTGTCGCGGGTGTCGAGGGGTGTCGAGGGTGTCGAGCGGGTCGAGCGGGTCGAGCGGGTGTCGAGTGTTGTCCAGGTGTTTAGCGTCTAAGGTGTCGAGGTGTCCAAGGTGGCAGGAAGCAGTTGCATCCCATAACAAAACTTGGGCAGCAGTTGCAAAGCTGTTTCGTCCCTTAGTTGCAGCCTCTCAGTTGCACCCCTGTTGATGTAGCACAACCTGTGAGCACAACCAGTATACTCTGTGGACATTTGAGGACATCAAGCTCATTGCCAGGAGTCATTGCCACTGCACAAGGTGCTGTGCAGGCGCAGCACCTAAGGCTACAGCACACCCCATGTAGCAGCGTCGCCGCTGCAGCGTCGTCGCCGCTGCAGCGTCGCCGCTCGCCGGCGCACAAAGCGCAACTGACCACAGCGCTCATGGCACAGGCTGGATGGCTGGTGCCATGAGTCAGTGGACATTGCCACTGCACAAGGTGCTGTCCAGCAGCTAAGGGCGACAGTACCCCATCGCAGCAGCGTCGCCGCCGCTGCCAGCGTCGCCGTCGCAGCGTCGCCAGTGCACAAAGCGCAATGGACCACAGGTCCGCACTCATGGCACAAGCTCACTGGTGTGAGGATTCATTGCCACTGTACAAGGTGCTGCGCAGCACCTGAGGGCTACCTGAGTACTGCCATGGTTGCTACATCAACAGGAGCTGCAACTTGAGCTAGAACTTGAGAGGCTGCAACTGAGGGATAAAAGTACTGCCAGCCAAGTATTGCTGCTGCAAACCCTGATTTTCTAACTCTGTGACTCCAAATGGGTCTCGTCTGTCGAGGTGTCGAGTTTGGCACCTTGACACGGACGAGCATGGTCCCCGCCTAGATGGTGTCGAGGGGTGTCGAGGGGTGTCGAGGGGTGTCGAGTTGGTCGAGTTGGCATGGGGTGTCGAGGTGTCAAGTCGGTGTCGAGGTTTGGTGTCGAGGTGTCGATGAGCGGCGGCAGCTTGGCCTGCGCAAAACCGGGAAGGGTGGAGCTGAGGGAGGGAGAGGGAGAGGGAGAGGGAGAGGGAAGGAGCTGAGGGAGGGCAGCAGCTCGCCTGCGCGAAGGCTCACAGAGGAGAAGGACGCGATCTGCACCAGCGAATGTAAGAAAAAAGAAATAAATCTCCATCTCGCCAGCGAGCCGTCTTTTTACCAGGTTGCAACCCCTGTTTCGCACTGTGCTGTGAACGCTGCTGGTTGGCGTCGGTTGCGCGGCACCCCGTCCCCATCCAGGTTGTTGGTTGCTGCCCCAGCGCAGGTCCCGCACCATGATCCATGTAGGTGCAATGCCCCGTTCTCTGGAACTGGATCATGCTTGTTCGGGTACGTGGTTCGCCCGTCCCTGTGTCCCGTGCACGTCGCCCGTCGGCAAAGCCGACGACCTAGGTGCAATACACGCCGCTGGTTGTGGGGAGGACGTGCCGCTCGATGCTGCGGGCGGCGTTGACGTTCACAGCCAGTTCACGAATTTGGTTGGCCCCAACTCTTCGGCTCGCTCCGCTCGCCGGTGAGTTGGTTGGTTGCTGGCAGCACCCCAGCACCTCGGGGTCCTGATGAGAGCTGTTGGCTGAAGACGGGGGGTTGAGACGGGGGCAAGCACACGCGCGCCTTCTCCGGTGTGTCTTCATGGCCACCGTCGGGACGCTCCTCGGCATGTGCTCTCGCGCTGAGGCTGCGGAGCGCCAGGCGTTTCGCGAGCTCTCCGTCCTCGAGCAGCTGGCCGGCACAGAGCGGGATGCGCGGCCAGCTGCCGACCCGCGACTAGTCGTCAAGCGCTATCAGCGGCCAGCCGCCGGTGCGCCGCCACCATCAGCTTCGGAGCTGCGCCCTAAGAGCGTGCTCAACGCCACCACGCGCCACCTACTCGGGCTGTGGACCTCACGCACCGACGTGCCTGCCGCCGCGCGCTGCGCCTTCATTTCGGACCGGCTGCGGGCGGTGCTCTCTCAGCAGCCCTCGCCGCCGACACTCCGCCCCCCCACGCCCACGGCGGTGCCATGTGCGCCACCGTAGGTAGCGCAGGACCTCACCGTGCAGCGGGTCCATGCGCCGCGACTGCTCGCTCGCATAGCCAGGCCCGAGCACACACGCCAAAGGAACTCGCCTCTCGGGTCCGGTGCCCTCTCACGGCTGCCTCGGCGCGAGCAGGTTTCACGCACTGATGGAGCTTGCCTTCGCGCACCTCGACGCGCCCGAGGCGAGCGGCCACTCACGCGTGCGGTGCCTTAGATGCAGAACAAGAGGAGATGCTGCGATGCACCCGAAGGGGCGTGGTCTCGTGAGCTCGTGCCCAAAGGTACGCGTCGTGGACATGTCATTGGCCCTCGCCTCTGCACAGCGCACGCACGCCTGGCCACCGCGAGAGGCTGCGGAGCCGTGGCAGAGGGCGGCGCCTGCCCGTGTGCAGGTGCACAATCGGATGCTTCTCTGCAACGTCCTCATCTCAGCGCAGGCACCCGCCCCGCCCGCCGGCCGTCCAGACCTGCACACGATTGGCTACCGGTAGTGAGAGTGGCACGTCGGTGGGACCGGTGCGCGCGCAGTCTCAGTCAGGGTGGGGACTTGCGAGGCGACACCCTCTGCCTCTGCACGCAGTCTGGCGCCGCCGACGCCGACGCCAGCCTCGACGGGGCCGAGGCGAACGCTGCGCCGCCCGCGAAGCCGAGGGTAGCGGTGGGGCGTGGAGAGCACGAGCCCTCCGCAACCTCCGTAACCGCCGCGCCGGCAGCCGTCGCGCTGGCCACACCGGCCGCACTCGCTCCGCCGCCGCCGGCTCCGCTGGGGGCCGACCATCCGCGGGCGGCCGCGGGTGCGGTGGACGAGGCTACGCTGGCGCGCGCCTTCGCCATCGCCAACGGCAGCCGCGAGCAGCCCGACGCCCTCCGCCCCCTCCTTGCGGGCGGCGCCGCGAGCGCGGTGCGCCACGCCCGAGCGTGGGGCGGAGGGCGGCCCGTGTTTGCCGCAGCCCGCCGCGGGGTGCCGACGTCCATAGGCGATGCGCGGCGGCATGTACGACTCGTGGACGCTGCTTCACGCGGCGGCACAGAAGGGGCACGCCGCACACGTCGCGCTGCTCCTCTCCCACGGCGCACCCACCGACGCGGCCAACAAGAAGGGCGACACGCCGCTCTCAAAGGCGGTCGGTCGCGCCGCCGCCGCCGCCTCCGCGTCCGCGGCGACGCCGCCGCCGCCGAGCGGTCACGAGGAGGCTTGCCGGAGGGCGGTTGGTGCGGGATGGACCTCTCTACGCTTCGTCCACGACGCGTCCGCAGCGCGTCCATAGGTCATCCGGCTGCTGTTGCGGGCGGGCGCCGAGCCGTGTGCGGCAAACCTCAGGGGCGTTACCTCTCTCGACCTTGCGGCGGGCTGTGAGCGGGTGCTGGCTTTGCTTCGTGCCGCGCCCTCTCTGGCGGCGTCGAGGGGCGAGGGGGCGTTTGGCACGGCGGCGGGCGAGGGGGAGTTTGGTGCGGGGCCAGCCGGCGACGAGGTGGTTGCGGCCCGAGTGGCGGGGCCGGAGGCGGCAGCGGGGGGGGCGGGAGCGGATGCGGCTACGGCAGCATCAGAGGTGGAGGCAGCAGCGGAGGCGGAGGGCGAGGACGAGTCGGAGGTCGAGGCAGAGGTGGGAGACTTCCCCCCCCCCCCCCGGCCTGAGCAGCGCGTCCGCCGACACGTCCACGTCCCGCAGGCGGAGTTGTTGGGCTACTTTGTGCTGCTCCACGCTGACCGGCCCGTGGAGGCGCGCCGAGATCTCCCCGATCTCCCCGAGATATCCACGGCGTCGCCGAGACGTCGCCGAAACGTTGCGCCGAGAAGTGGCGAACCGAGGGAGGCAGATTGTGGGCCAGCCGAGACGTCGGCCGAAATGTTTCGGGGGTGTCCCGTCCGCCCTCCAAGCCCGCCTCGCGTTTGCGGCGCAGGTGAGCACGGCGCTTGCCGCCGCGCCCTTGCTCGCCGCGCGACCCGCGGTCGTGCAGGCGCTACGCATCGTCGCCGCCTTCGGGCGCGGCGACGCGCCATCCCTCCGCCGCGCCCTCGCCGCCGCGCCGCCGCTGGCCGCCGCTTGCTGCCTCGCCCTGCTGCCGGCGGCGCGCTCGGCGCTGCTCCGCCAGCTGCACGCCGCCTCCAACGGTCGCGAGGCGCTCCCCCTCGAGTGGGCGGCACGGCTGCTCTGGCTCCCAAGCGCCGAGGCGGCGGCCGCCGCCGCTGCCGCCCACGGCGTGGCAGCGGAGCAAGGAGGGTTGCGGCTCAAGCAGCCGGGCTTCACGATGCGGCCCGAAACAACGCTACCCCCGCTGCCGCCTCCCGAGCTGGCACGCTGGTACGAGCGGGGCGAGGGGGTGGGCGCCGCGTTGCTGCGCGCTTCCTCGGGCTTTGCACTGCCAGTGGCTCGTGAGCGTGCAATGCCCCAGAGCTCTCGAGCGAGAGCTAGCACGCGTGTGTAGAAGCTAGAACGAGTGTGAGGCTTGCCGAGTGTCGCTTCACCAATCTCTTCCTCACACTCCGCGCTTCACTCCGCGTTGATCAAGTGATCAACTCGTGTAAACAACTGCTCCGATGGAGCGATTCTAAGATCAGGTCTTAGCACTTAGGTCTAGCACTGGGCGGAAAATTGGCCCAAGGGCAAGGCCCCAATTTTATCGAACGTTTATTTGCCAAATTATATTTCAAAATCTGCAGGCGCAAGAAATTTGCAGTCGGGCCTGATTTTCATCAAGATCTTTCAAATTTGCGGTGTGGAGTTTTGGGGGGTCGGGGTGGGTTAGGGTTAGGGTTATTAGGGTTAGACCTCTTAGAGGGTTAGGGTTAGGGTTAGGGTTAGGGTTAGGGTTAGGGCTAGTCTTGTTGTGTCTGTATATGCCAGCGTTGCAGGGTTCTGCGCTGGGTTCTGGCCCCAGCGCCGACGACTAAGACTCAGCCCCGCACGCTGACCCCACCAAATGCCGCCTCAGGGCGCCAGCCACCTCTTACACGCGGCCGGCGCCCTCTCGCGGCAAAAGGGTCGAGCGAGCGGGCAGAGTCGCGCGGTGTCTGCGCACCCGCGTGCCGATGGGCGGCACACGCAACCGAGAGAGGCCCTGTCACGCCGCCAGTAGCGTTCCGCACTCCCCACGCCACCAAATGCCGCCTCAGGGCGCCAGCCTTCTCTCCCAGCAAGACGCCCCGGGGCACGACGAGCGCGGTGCCGCGTCTCCCGTTTCTGGTGGCCTCTACCGGGCTCGGCGGACCGGGCAGCGCGCGATGAGAGCATTGCGCCGGCCAAGGCATCGTCGCGGGCCCGTCGCGCGCTCAACCTGGCCAAGAAGAAGGAGGACAACTAGGCACCAGACAACTAGGCGCCTGAGACGGGTCTTCGAGCAGGAACGCAGGCCGTTCATGCTCGCCATCAAAGAGCTGCGTCCTCCGGCGGCCGCCTGCGCTAGAAGTCATCGGCGCCAGAGCCGGGAGGTGCGCGCGGTCGGTCGCGGGAGAGCGCAATGCGATGGCCTGAGCGAGGACGGCTGTGCGCCCGCGCGTAAGCCGTGTCTGGGGAGGTGAACCTGAACGCGTCCAGTTGAGTGGTGGGATGTCGCGTGTGGGTGTTCGCCGCCTATATGCTCTATCCTGCGGCAAGACGGACGCGCTTTGACAATCAAAATCTACCTCAAAATTTGCGGCCGCCCCTCGAAATTTGCTGATCAAAATTTGCGGTGGCCCGGATCGAAACCTGTGCTTTGGCCAAGGCGGAAATCGGCCGTCCCTCAGTGCTTCCAGCCTGCCCGCTTGAGTTTCCTCAATTGGCTCAAATTTTGCAAGTAGAAAAAAGAACACCGCCCCACTCGAAGCCAGCCAGCCCCGCTCGAAGCCAGGCGCACGGCAGCCCCGCTCGAAGCCGTGGCGCTGGCGGCGCAGGCTGCCACCGCTCTGCCCGGGTGCGCCGAGCGGCGGCGGAGGGCCGCCCAGGCCACCACCAGTGCCCCTCCCACCGGCGGCGCGGCGGCAGCGGCGCCGACCGCCCCTCCATCAGCGGCGGCGCGACGGCTGTCGTCGGGGCGCCGGCAGGTGCCGCGCGCAGAGGGTGCCACCGGACCGGCCGACGCGCGCCCGGCGGAGCCTTCGTCGTCCATGGCGGGCCGAGCACCCCCGCGTCGCTTCTCGGCGCATTGGAGAGCAGAGGAAGCTGCTGGCGTCGCCGCTGGGATCGGCGGCGGCGCCAGCAGCGTTCTCGGATCTGAAGCCGACTTTGAGCGCCGATCGATCGATCTGAGGGCTGGCCGATGGGTGGCGCTGGGACATCGCCGCCGCCGCGGAGGCCGGCGGCGACCAGAGGAGCGGTTGGGGCGCGTGGCGCATATGTTACCTGCCATGTGAGAGCATCCAAGTGTGCTTCGAGATTTATTCGAGATTTGGAACTTAGATTTCCCTTTTCAGCAGTGGGGAGGTGCGCGCCATCCCTGATCTTAGAATCGCTTGGCCTTTACACCATACTAGCAGGTTGGCTCGCTAGTCGCTCGCCGGCCCGCGCAGCACGCGCGGGCCTTTTTTGTGGTCGGATGTTGGTCGTCTCGAATTTGATCGTGGGCAGGGCGTGAGAAAGCTGGACGGCTCGGTCGATGCGAGCCACCAGCTCGTGAGCGACGGGCGCGACGGGTTCCTCGGCGTAGGCTTGGTCGTGGTGAGCAGCGCCGGCGAGAGAGGGACGGCATGCGGCTCCCAAACGAGCCGCACGGGCTTCATCTGGGCCGCCGAGGCCACCTCCTTGGTCGCGGTGGCGGGCGTGAAGGCGAGGTGGGCCGAGGCAAGCGCTGAACGTGCCGTGCCGCCTTGCGCCCCTGAGGAGGGACGAGTGTGTGGGGTGCCACGGGCGGGGGGGAGCGGTGAGAGGAGAGCGGTGGGCACCCCCACGAGGGGCTGCGCTGACGCCGCCTGCCACCCCACGCACGCCACTGACGCTGTGGGGGCGGCACGATCGAACGCGCTGGTCGGGCGGGCCGTCTGAGTCGCCCAAGCGGTGCTCTGCCGGCCGGTGGACGCGAGGGTGGCCCAAGAGGGCTCAAAGTACGGAGCCGATACCCGGCCGTCCCGGACGCCTGGCACGCGGGCCAATGGCCCAGCTGTCCTGTGCATGGCTGGAGCGAAGGAGGGAGAGCTCAGGAGGGCGACGGGGCAGGGAAGGGGGCGATGCGATGCGGCGAGGTCTAATCGGCGGCGTGGAGAGAGGAGGTGCCAAAAGGCGACTATAAAGAGGCCTCTACGGGTGATATAGTGCGCCATGCCGGCGGGAGAGGTCTCTCACCGCCCCCCGGGCCGTCTCGAAGGGCCGTGCAGCCCACGCCACGAGGCGCTGCTGGCGGGAGCCTGGAAGGACTTGGCCTCGTTGCACCGCGCCGCGTTGATTCGCGACCACCGTCGGCCGCGGACGGCGTCGGCGTGGCGGCCGCGGGCGCTCGCGAGACGCGCCGCTCTGCGCTGGTTCGGTTCGTTCGACTCGTTGTGCCGCCGCACGCCCGGCGGCCGCGGGTCCCAGAAGTGGTTGCGCGGGCCTCTTCCTTTCGGCCGCGGGACGGCGTCGGGCACGTCGTCGGTCGCAACAGCGGCGCGGCGAGCCGTGGCACGTCGTTGCTGGCGCTGGTGGTTTGAGGTCGGCATCGTCCAGAGCTCGGTCGACGAGTCGAGAGCTTCAGCTGGTTCGGTGCCATGTTTGTGCGGAAAGTGGCAAATATATCTCTTTGATTCTCGAATATCTTTGAGAATATAGAGGGTCCCGCGCACTTCCATATTCGAGAATATTCTCGAGAATACAGCCCCGGCCGGCTTTTCCCTCAAGAATATACGAGCTTTCCGCAGCCCTTGACCTTAGTAGACCTCGAGTCCAAAGATATTCTTGAATATTCTTGACGTTGCCGCTGTGCGGCGTCTAAAACGGTCTTGACGAGAGAGCTCGAAACAGCTATTCCCCCCTCAACAGTAGGTTTCGGGTCGATGCCGACTGAAATCTTTAAGTTTTGGAGGTTCTGAGCGGGTTTGGAGCGACTTTTGGTCTCCGTCGATCTACGCGAGGTCAAAATATTCTCAATATTCGAGAACATTCTCGAGAATATAGTATATAGAGGGCCCAGAGAGAATATGATGCAAAGAATATAGATAGCCTTTGCAGAGAAAAGCGTGTAAAGGCCAAAGAATCGCTCGCGTTGGCACCGCACAATAAACATCTCCAACATGGTGGTGTACACTTTGGAGTCCGCCGAGTGCCCTCTGCGTCTGCCTGCGTGGCTCCATGTGGATGCCATGTCGCACTCGCAGGTGATCAGCCGGAGCCGCACACAACACACCAAACAAGTCACCAAACGCGACAGCCTGGGCGGGCGCTCCTATATCGGCGGTATCTGTCGATCTCCTTCTATCACGTGATCGGCCCGCAACATCCCTTCCGCCTGCGCGCCGGGGCGCCTTCTAGGCGACTAGGCCCGCGAGTAGCCCCTCCCCGTCCCCAGGCCGGGTGGCCCAGGGCCTCCTCCCTCGCTCCCTCTCCAGGGCAAATGAACACCGAGCCCCCACCAGTGCCCACACGGACCACACTCGCCGGAGAAATCTACTCATCGTCGGTCAGGTCGATGCTCTGGACGGCCTCGATCTTCGTCAAGTCGATGACCATGGGTGCGCTGTGCGGCTGCTCGTCGTCTTCTTCTTCGTCCTCGCTGCCGGAGGCATCCTTGTACGACCCTGAGTACCGCTTGCGCTTGGCGCCGGCCTCGAGGACCTGAGTTTCATCCTCGTCCCGAGGCCTGTAGTTGAGAGCCCCCCGCTGGTTTCGGATGAACATTCGCACGAACGAGTGGACGAGCGCCTCGTCCTCGACAGCGCTGGGTCGGTAGTAGAGGTCGTAGAGGGCGGCGCAGTTCTGAGGAGACGTCAAGTGGTCGTAGAGCTTTTCCTTCGCCCGCTGTCGCTCAAACCCGTGGGCGGGGAGTCGCAGTTCTGTATGGAAGACTTCGATCCCTGGCGGCTGCGCACGAGTCCACACAGGCTTCTGACGCGTCGAATCAAAGCCCATTCGTACGAGGCGGCTGGAGCGATCAAATGCGGCTGAGGCAATGAATGTGGCGGAGAGCTCGCCGCGCTTGGCAAGGAAGAGGAACTTTCCCAAGGGCACGCTGACCGCACCGAACGGACGATCAGCTCGTGGTTGCCCATTTGTCGACATCCGAGGGGGCGGCCGCACTAGACGATGCAATCCATTTTTTCGTCCCCCCCTCTCGGAAGTTTTGCCGTTTGTCCGCACTGACAATCCGGCAATTTTTTCTCGTCCCCCCCTTCCCGGCGTGGCGAAGTTTTGCCGTTTGTCGCGAATCTTTTATTTAGTTAGCCATTTGCCACCGCGGCGACTTCAGCGGCATGCATGTTTTGCGATTTGATTTTTGGTTGGTCTTCTTTCTCTCTCTAGTGAGTGAGTGTATGTATACATACATACCCGGACGGAGGTGGGTGGACTGCTGATGAGGAGCTACTCCGAGGGTATTTTTTCAGTGTATGTAGCTCTTAGAACTAACATGCCCGGGAGGCGGACTGCTTGACGGGTTTTGCGAGAGGAGGAGCGACTCCGAAGGGTATCTCCGGGGTTAGTTAACCACTAACCGCCGCTGCGCAAGAACTGCGACCACGGGCGCGTCGGTCTCATACACATACTTTTGTTTAGCACCCACCATTGAGAGGGGCAGCAACGAGGAGACGCCCCAAAGCCACGCAAGCCGAGGGCCGACAAGGCTCAAGGGGGTGCCGAGAGGCCCGCGAGCCCTCAAAGGCACAAAGGCCTACCAGATCGGGCACCTCAGCCTACTGCGGTTTCGGCACGGGCGCGAGAGGCAAGTGTCACAACGGACCCTCGACGCGGTGCGCGAGGCGCAGGGAGCCGGGGTCGAGCCGTGGAACACGGCCGAGCACGACAGGGCCGTCCACAATCCAGCGCCCGAAGGCGGGACGACGAACTCGATGGAGAGCGAGCCGCCGGAGAGCGAGACGTGCGACGACGAGGGGGACGACGAGGGAGACAAGAGCGCCTCGGCGGACGACGAGATGGCATTTATCGACGATGCGTTCTTCGAGCTTCCCGACGTGGTAACGGAAGAAGAGGCGGAGGGCGGGGGGAGTCACAGTACAGCCAGCAGAGTCAGGGGGGCGAGAGCGAGGGGAGCCAGAGCAGCCAGGGCAGCCAACGGGCGCGCGCGAGGAGAGAACGGCGGAACCAGCTCGCGGCGCAGCGGTTCATGGATCGAATACGATTCTTGACCCCAGACACAGTTATTGTTATGGTGTTATGGCTCTCTGGGCATAGCAGCCCATAACATGTTATGGGCTGCTATGAGAGAGCCGTCCCGGGTCCACGCACCACGGTGATATGGCCCGAGAGGCCACGCCGAAGTGCTCGCCGCTGGAATTTTCGCTTCGCGCGCTGCCGCGCGCGCGAGGTTCGGCATCGATCGCCAAATGTTTTCTCTTTTGCCCTGAGCCAGCGAGTTGTACGTGTGCTCGCGCCTCCGTCGACACAGACAGCACATAGTTGAAGCCGGGAATTCTCTTGAAGTCGGAGACGCGCAGGTCAAACGACGAGGGCTTCTGGCTCTTGAACATCTTCATCCGGTAGGCAATGGTTGGCTGAATGGCTGGTAGTAGCTACGCGGCGCGGGGCGGGCGCTCCAAAAGAAGAATTTTATTGAACAAACACCGGGATACGCGCGGGCGGGGCCCCTCCTTTGAAAAAGTCCGTGGGACAGAAAGGTCAAATTCGGTTTTGGCCGAGGCATAACAGCTGTTATGAGGTTGTTATGCTGGCTGTCATAACAACCAGTGGGAGGTGTTATGAGTGCTATGAGGTGTTATGAGGTGTTATGAGGTGTTATGAGGTGTTATGGTTAGGGTGGCCATAACAGCCATAACAGCGATGGAGGTGTTATGAGGTGTTATGAGGTGTTATGGGGTGTTATGAGCAGCCAGCCATAACAGCCATAACACCTGTTATGGCCGCTCCCATAACCTTGTCTGGGGTCAACGATTCGAACTTCGGCTCGGGCACAGGGGGAGCGAAACTAGTCGTCAAGCCCGCGCCGGCCAAAGCTAAGGCTCGCGCCCTGACGTGTAAGTGCTCATGTGCACCGAGCCCATATACGCACCTGCATGTGTGGACGCGAGTATTAACTAAGATGAGCGCCCACGCATGAGGATGCGCGTCTGCGTCCAGGTAGCCCAGAAGATACGCGTCTTCGTGTCTGGGCGCTTATCTTGAGTAAGGCTCGCGCCTACCTGTGTAGCTGCGTATCTTGAGATGAGCGCCCACGCTTGTGGCGCCTATCTTAGCTAGTACTCGCGGTGTCGGCGTGCGTGCGTGGCGGTCAGCATACGCTCCCACACATGCAGACGCGAATATTAGTCAATATGAGCGCTCACAAGTGCAGGCGCGTATGTTGACACACGCACCTGCGCATATGGCGCTCAAAAGTGAATAGTTTTGGGTGATACGCGCTCAAGTCGCCTGTGTCATCTGTCCCTGGCTTGCTGGGCGCTGCTTTATGGCGGATCTCCTTGATGCCGCGGAGGATGATGCCGGCGCCGAGGTGCCCGCGGCGGCCGGGTAGCGAAGCGTTCAAAACCACATGGCGGTCAGCAACATCGAGTGGAAAGACGTGGCGACGGTCGTCGAGCCAGCCGTGGCCAAGTGTCTCAACCCCGGCCTGCGCGAGAGGAGGACTTGACGGAGGAGGCCGCACCTTCTTTGTCGTCCGCAAGCGCCCCGAGGGGGCCGCCGTGAAGTATTGGCGCTCATCTCAAGATACGCAGCTACACGTGTAGGCGCGAGCCTTACTCAAGATAAGCGCCCAGACACGAAGACGCGTATCTGGGCTACCTGGACGCAGACGCGCATCCTCATGCGTGGGCGCTCATCTTAGTTTATACTCGCGTCCACACATGCAGGTGCGTATATGGGCTCGGTGCACATGAGCACTTACACGTCAGGGCGCGAGCCTTAGCTAAGATACGCGCCTACACGTGTCGGTGGTCATTTTTGACCCACTTTCCGGGGTTTGCCCGTTGTGCGTTTACGTGAACATCGCCGGGGCTCGGTTCTTGCGGACCACGCTCACGCTGCTCCTCCCTGGGTCTCTTCCCACAGGAGCAGCTGTGAAGCGGCTGTTGCTGTCTCTCCCTTCTCGACTGTCTGTGCTTGCTTGTGCGTCTTGGGCCCGGCGTTGTGTTTTTGTGTGGGCGGCTGCGGCAATAGCACAGAGACGCGGGCAATATACATGCGCATGGTCGATTACCCCGCCGCCCTCCGGCCCGACCGCGTCACCGTGATCGCATACGGAGCGCTGCTCTCCGAGCCCTCATCGCGGCTCACCTTCCCTTCCCTCACCAACTTTCGCCTCGTGAGAGTGCGCAACGTGCGCCGTCTGTTTGGGATGACGCACCTATTTCTAACCGGCGCTGGAGTGGTGGACGTTGCCACCCGCAGGCGTCTGCGCGCTCTGTTTTTCCACACGCGTCCACCATCACCTCTGACCTCGTCCGCCGCGCCGCAGGATCGCCGCGCTCTGCGTGGAGCCGGCGGAGGGGTGCTCCTTTGTCGCGGCCGCGTTTGACGTGGTGCTCGACGATGCGCAGCGCGAGGCCTTCTGCGCCAGAGAGACGGGCTACGCGATCGTCGAGGCGCCCTTTCACGGCCTGGATGCTGGCGAGGAGGTGCTTGACGGCCCAACTAAGCCCCTTTCCCTCCCATTAGCAGCTTGTCCGTCGTCCACTTATTTATTTATCACGAAGTCACGTTACCACCACTTCAGCCTCTCTATCGCACTTGGACAGCACAAGAGTCCACCTTGCGCAGGCGCCGCCGGCCGGGCTCGGCGTTCTTTGCGCCTCGAGCAGCGACGCGGAGCTTCCCTCTGGCGTCGAGCCTCCCGCAGGCCTGCCGCCGCGCGCCGGGAGTTGAGACGCCCCGGCCACGTCCCTCACGGGCAGACGCACGCGCCGCGAGTAGGCCTGCCCCACGTGTGGGGGTGGGCGCGCGATTCGGGCCTGCTGCCGGCCGACGTCTATCTGCGCCACTGTCTGCTAGCGATGCGCAAGCTGGGCGGCGTGGCGGAGCGATCCTTCCTGCACGACACGACGCTCGTCGACAGGCGAGCGCGCCGTGGACGAGAGAGCACGGCCTGCCCACACCGGCACGCGGCCAAGCGACGGAGCGGTGCGTCCCGATAGGCGCACCACGCTGAGCGAGTACCTCGCCGGCGGCGCACGCGAGCGCGTGATGGCCGTGCGCCCGCCAGAGTCGATGGCGGAGAGGTTCGGAGGTTAGACTTAGAGCTCTAGAGCTCGGGGTCCGGCTCGCCACTTGGGACATTTGGAGCCATTGGGCACTTGGAGCACTTGGAGTGCAGTCATTAGCCTCACATCCAGGGCCAGGGGGCTAAGAAGCACACCCAGCGGTCCGGATGATCGGGAAATAAATAAATAAACAAAGGAATAAATAAAAACGGTCAAACTCTGAGACGAGATGGGATTTAGGGACATGTGTCCCCGCGCTGCACGATCTTGGTGTGAGGGATCTTCAATCCGTCCCCTCACCCCCCTGGTCCGACTACCCGACACTAGAAGAGCAGTGCAAGAGTTGGGGCTACGGCTACGGCTGCGGCTGCGGGAGGGGCTATGGTTGCGGGAGAGCCGCTGCGCCGCGTGGGCGCGCCTACACCGCGCTTGCTCCGCTCGCCACCTCTCGCAAAGGTCCAAAGTCATAGCCATCACCTCCTCCGGCAAGATAGTCCTTTTCGCCTATCTCGCCGTCCCTCCATGCCTGGTAGAGCTCGTCGTCATAGCCATATTGCATCACAGCCTGCTGCACTGCGTCGTGCACAACCCCTGCCACCCTATCCCGCGCCTCAGCGTCGGAAAATTCGAGCTCGGAGTCATACCCGGAAGCAGGCGCAGGCGGCCGCGGCGATTTGCAGGCGGCGAGGTGGGGGAGGGAGAGCGCGGCGGTGCGCGCTCGGTGCTCCCGCTGGTGCCAGAAGGGCCAGCGCCCAATGCCCTCAGCCTGTTCTTGTCCACCACCTTGGGAGAAGGGGGTGGGGGTCCACCTCCCTTGGGTGCGGGCTTGCGGTGTTCCTGCTTCCGCTTGCCCGACTTTCGCGGGTTGCGGCCGAAGTTCTTCATGGTGAACCTGTCCGGCTTGCCGCCCTTCCCGACCCTCGTCCACCCCTCGGGCGACTCGTTGGGCCGGGGTTGCTGCGCCTGTTGGTGCTGCGAGTGTGCCTGCGATGCTGCGGCCGGAGCGGCAGCGGCGGCAGGCGGTGCCTCGGGCGGTGCCGCGGCGAAAGTGGCGGTAGGCTGAGGCTGCGCAGCGTCCTGCGCGGCCCGCTGCCTGGCCTCATCCTCCCGCCTCTTCTCAGACTTGGCCTGGATGATGTACTGATACCCAAGCGGCACCGGGTTGATGCTGACGGAGTGCCAACCGTACCTCTCCATGCGCTCCGCGAGACAATCAATCATCGCGTGGTCGCGTGGCGACACCTCTTCTGGCCGAGGACGCGCTCGACCATCCGGATCTGACGCACGTGGAACGGGTCATTGGTCTTCTCTTTTTTTCTCGTCTGCTACACGGCCACGCAGCTCGCCTCCGCGCGCCGGCAGCTCACCCTCCTCTGGGCCGAGCCCGTCTCCGAGGCCGTCCTCGTCGCCTTCAACGCCGAGGCGGACGCGTACAACTCGCGGCGCCCACAGGCCATGACAGGTGCTCGCTGCACGGCATCACACGTGAACGGCGTGCAGGTGCCGGGTCGACCGCGCCGACCGGCCGACGGCCCCAAGCCAGCGCCGACCGTCGTCCAGGAGGGCGCCGTGGTCGAGTTGAGTTCGGAGGGCTCCTGCAGCCCTCAGCCGCGGCCCCCAGTTTTTCTTCTTTCGTTGTGCCTCGTATGTATGCTTGAAACAAACGCAGGGCAGCGCAAGCCCGGCCTGTTATTGAGAAGAAATACACCAAATGTGTTCACAGAAGGGTGGTAAGAGACACAAGAGAACCTCGCATACGACGACAGTGAGGGTGTGAGAGACAAACCCAGGGAAGGTCTTACACTACCTTACAGCTTCACAGACATACAACTGTAGTGTTGCCCTGGCCTTCTGTCTGCCCGCCCAATGGGTGGCAGGTGCCAGAGTGTCGGCGGACAGCCGGCAGCAAGAAACCGCAGTGAGGTCAGTGTGAGTGAGCGGAGTTTTTGTGTGAGTGAGCGGACCGCCACTGCTGTACAAGACTCTAAAAGTCCGACGATGTGAAGACGACATTTCATCTCAACGAGGGGCACGTCACCGACATGTGTGAGATCGGCGGAGACCTGCAGTCCCAGCGCGATGTCCACTACGAAATCAAGGTGCCTAGCGCCCTCACAAAGACGAGGCAGGCTGGGCAGGGCTCGGCGGCACACGGCGGATGCTGTGCGTCACTGGGCCACAAATTTGGTTTCGGCGGCACCCTCGACCAAACCTTGCTCAAGGGTCTTGGGTGCAAAGAGCGCGGCCACAAGTCACAAGGGCCCGCTCGTCCATATGCGACCGGCAAAGGCTGGGTCAAAGAGCACAAGGGACAGTACTACAACGCGCTCCATGTCAAGAACGGAATCGTCAAAATTTGTCTCGTCGAAAGCCAGGGCGGCATCGCGCCGCCGACCAAGAGAATTATCTTCAACTTCGCCAAAGAGGTCGGCAGCCCGAGCGCCGTCGACCGCACCGACTACGGCACAGCCTCCGGCAGCGCCCGGGGCTTCGCCCAGCACCACTCGCAACAGCTCTCGCGCGCCGCCGTCTGTGGCGACGCGCAAAACATCAACAACGCTGCTCGCAACATGCGTGTCGCGCACTCATTCATGACCGGTCTCAATGCCCCCACCCCCCTGCGCGCGGGCCTTCTAGGCCCGCGGGTAGTCTCCCCCCATCCCCAGGGCCTCCAGGGCTCGCACCTCAACCTCGCATAGACCAGCGCACAGCGCCAGGGACGTATTTCCTTCTCAATAACAAGGCTGTGAACGGGCCGTCACCACACAGCGATGGAAAGCAGTCGCGGCAAGAAAGCCGGGGTGTATTTTCTTCTCGATACAAGGCTCTCCGATGTGCGTGTCTGTGGTGGGCCAGCCTCGGGGTCAGCTCGCTGACCTGCTCGAAGCTGGCGGCGACGTGCAGCAGCTCGCCGCGCTCGCGCAGTCCGGACAGCGCAGCGAGCTCTCTGCCGCGCTGGTCGCTCTCGGCTTCACCAAGCTCGGCCAGCGGATGCGGGTCGAGCGCGCCCTGCTCGCAGCTCCGCCTGCGGTGCCAGAGGTGGACAGTGCCGCCTTCTGGCTGGGCGTGGCCGACTCGAGTGCTCGCGCCGTGGACGGATCTGCGCCCAGCTGCAACTACGAGGCGCACGCCGCTGCAGTCGCGGCCCAGGCCTCCGAGGCGAGGCGGAGGGAAGCTGCCGCTGCGGAGGCTCACGCCGAGGCGGCGGCGGCGGCGGCGGCGGCGCGGGAGGCGGATACGGCGTGGCGGACGGACGGCGGCGTTGCGACCGCGCTGCGAAGCGGATTTCTCGCCGACGCCGGCGACGAGCTCGCCTCCGTCCGAGGCGCGTCCGGCGTCTCTGTCGCTCCAAAGACCGGAGGGCGGAGGGAGGCGAGCAGCAGCCGAGGGCGACTGTCTCCTCGCCTCGACACTGCCCCATACCCGCAGCCCTGCTCCTGACCCTAGGCGCGGGCAGAGGCGGCGGCGGCGGCGAACGCGGAGGCGCGGCGCGAGGCTGCGGCGGAGGCGCGCACGCTTCCCTTTCTGATGCCGAGCGGGCGAGGTGGTGGTGAGGGCGGCGGCGCCGGCGAGGCAGCTGCCGCTGCTGCGGAGAGGGCAAAGGAGGCGTCGCTACGAGACAACCCGCTCGGCCACGCTGGCGCAGGAGTGACGGAGCCGCGCCGCAACCAGTCCGGGCTTGGAGTGGTGCCAACCACGCTCCGGGTGAAGCCGCAGAGGATCGCTGCCGACCAGCCGACTCCTCTCGCGGGGGCCGTCACGGACGCGGACGCACGAGCGGCGACCGAGGAGGCCGTGGGGCGACTGGAGGGCAGGCTCGGCGCACAACGGGCCGCCGGAGCGAAGAAGGAGACACGGGCGGCCAAAGCTGCTGCCGAGACGGCCGGCAGTGGCAGCTGCAAGGCTGCCGATGACGCCTCCGCCTCCGCCGCTGCCTCCTCCACCGCAGCCGCCGAGTCGGTGGCGGAGGACGCGGACTCTCTGCGCGAGGCGGGCGGTGCCGCCTTCCGACGCGGAGACGCGGCGGCGGCGGAGCAGCTATGGGGCAAGGCGCTGCAGCTGTCGCCCGGCGACGCAGCTCTCACTCCCGACGCTCGAGGAAGCTGGTCGGAGCCTTCTTGGAAGCTACCTATAGGCGACGCGACTCTCCTCTCCAACCGCTCCGCCGCACGACTCGCGACGGGCGACGCGCGTGGCGCGCTCGACGACGCGCTCGCCGCCGTCGCCTCCGCGCCAGCGTGGCCAAAGGCTCGCGGGCGGCACGCGGCGGCGCTCTCGGCGCTGGGGAGGACCGAGGGCGCGCTGGAGGCGTGCGCCGCCGGCTTGCGTCTCGACCCGTCCGCGCCGTACCTTCGCTCCGAGTTCGCCCGCCTCAAGCAGAGGGCCAGGGCGGAGGGGTTGCCCCTACCTGACGTGCCGCTCCCGCCCCCGCCGCCGGGTGCCGCCGCCGCGCCGGCCGCCGCCACCAGCGGTGCCGCCGTCGCTGCAGGAGGCGGCAAGGCGGTGACAGAGAGCACGTCGCCGCCCGCCGCCGCTACTTGTGCGGCCGACCAAGGCTTCGGCGGCGGCGGCAGAGGCGGGGGAGGAGGCGGCGGCGGCGGCGGCGGTGGTGGCAACGGCAACGGCAGGGAGAGTGCCCTCGGCTTGGGCGGCGTCGAGTACGCTAGGGAGGCTGTGCGGCTGGGCCGACCAGAGACTGCGGTGCGCATACTGGACCGCGAGATCGGAGGCGCCTCGACGGACGCACGCCTCTACCTCGAGCGGTGCAACGCGCTGGTGTCACTCGGCGAGCACGGCCGCGCCCTCGAGGATGCGCACACGGCGTCGTACCTCGCGCCGAAGATGCCGGCGGGGTTCCTGCACAAGGGCAACGCGCAGATCGCGCTGTGCGACCACGACGGCGCGATGGCGACCTTCCAGCTCGGCTGCGTCGCCAACCCGTCCGACAAGGAGCTGCGCGAGGCGTGGTTCAGCGCAAAGGAGATGTGCCGCACCTGGCGGCGGGCGGGCAAGATGGCCCTCGGAGGAGAGCGCGCGCGCATCCAGGCCTTCGAGGCAGCGCGCGAGCCGTGCCTCTCCCAGGTCTCCGGGCTGGCGAGGGCGGAGGACCGCGCGGCGGCGCTCAAAAACCTGGCGCGGGTGCACGTCAAGTGGGGCCGCCACACCGAGGCGCGGACGCTGCTCGACGCCGCAGTCCGCGAGGCAGTCCGCTGACAGGCGCCGCGTGTCCTGCGAACAACGAAGGCTGTGAGAGGAGGAGATCTGTCAACAGGCGCCCGCCGACATGCACTTGCGGTACGCGCGCGCCGAGGCCAACATGGCACTCGAGGAGCCGCGGCGGGCGCTCGAGGACGCGGCGGCGGTGACGGCAGCGCGGCCGGGCTGGTTTGACGGCCTCGACTTGTGTGCCAAGGTGCACGCGCGGCTAGGCGACTGGAAGGCGGCGCTGCCTCTGTGGGAGGAGTGCCACTCGCAGCAGCCGCACAACCCGGCCATTGAGATGGCGCTCGAGCGGGCGCGCGTCGAGGTCGCGCCGCCGGAGGAGCAGCAGCGGGAGGCGAGCGACGCAGCGCCGCGCAGCGGCGGAGGCGACGACGACGACGACGAGCAGCAGCCGGGCGGCGGCGGCAGGGGCGGCAGGGGCGGCGGCGGCGGCGCGGGCGGCGGCGCGGGCGGCGGCGCGGGCGGCGAGGCGACAGCGGAGGAGAGGGAGGCAGCGCGGAAAGCTGGTGCGCTGAAGGGCTTGGCGCAGCAAGCCTTCGAGCGGATGGACTCGAGGCGCGCGCTGTTGTTGCTCGGGGAGGCGATCGGCCTCGCGCCGGGCGAGGCACACCTCTGGTCCCTCCGCTCACGCGTATACGAGGGGGTCCACCGCTACGCCGACGCGCTCTCGGACGCGCAAGAGGCGATCTGCCTCGCTCCCCAGTGGAGCCGCGGCTACTTGCGGGCCGGCCGCGCGCTGGTGCACCTCGAACGGTACGACGAGGCGCTGCAGGCGCTCCCCCCCCCCCCCCCCTCCTCCCCTCTGAGCGAGCACCGCGTGGAGCCCTCCCTGAGCCGTCTCGGAACCCTCCTCCGGGCGCTCGAGCTCGGCCTGCGGGTGGAGCCCTGGCATGTCCATGACATGTCCGAGACATGTCCCACCAGGCGCTCGAGCTCGGCCTGCGGATGGAGCCCGCCAACCAGAAGATGAAGGACGCGGCCGAGCACGCCACCTTCCTGCTGCGCACGCAGCGCGCCGAGCAGCGCGCGCTCGCCTCCAACCGCGCCGGCGGCGTCGACTTGCTCGGCATCCAGCGCGGAGGCTGCCGCTGCAAGGGGTGCGAGTGCGCGGGGTACGTGCAGCGGCACACGCCAAACGCGGTGCACTTGCTCGGCCGCGGCTACGTTCGGCACGACAACAAGCCAGAGCTGCTGCGCTGCTTGCGGTGCGGCCACGAGGCGTACATGCACCGCGACATGCGGCTGATCAAGCCCGACTCGAAGCCGGGCCCAAAAAGCCAGCGCGCGGCGGAGCAAGCGCGGCGGGAGGAGCCCACGAGGAGCGGCGATCTGAACTTTCCCTGAACTGTCCGGAGCTTTCCTGCAGGCGCGGCGGGAGGAGTACGAGGCGGCGACGGCGGAGCGGCCTGTCCCCCACACGAGCAGCGGCGCCCGCGGCGGGCTTGGTGGCTCGTACTACTATGGCGCCGTGCCGGCAGGCGAGCGCACGCTTCCCGTCGAGCCGCCGCGCAAGCTGTCGCAAGAGGAGCTGGCGCACACCGCCGCGCAGACAGGTTGCGGGGGCGGAGGAGGGGACGCCGCTGCGGGTGGCTCGGCCGCTGCGGCGGTGCTTCTCGCGCGCAGCACCACACGCCTTCGCCAAACCGTCCCTAAGCCTTCTCGGAACCTTCCCTGCAGGTGCCGGGCGTAGGCTACTACTACGCGCACGGGCGGCGTGTGGATTACGCGGCTCCGGCAGTGCCGAAACGGCTAAATCCGGACGGCTCCCTCGCCGACTGGTCGCCGACGGTTTCCGCGGAGGCGCGCGGAGGCGGCGGAGGGGCGGGCGTTGCGGCGGGCGAGGGCGGCAGCAGCTTGCTGGTCGAGCTGCGACGGAGCGGCGCCGATGTGGACAGGCTGCGCGCCTTGGCGCGCGCGGTGGCGGGCGGGGGCAGCGACCCCCTTGTTCGCGAGGAGCTGGCGGCGCTCTTGCGCGAGTTTGGGTTCGTCAAGCTGGGCCAGCGAAAGGCGGTGGAGGCTGCGCTGCTGGACGAGGGCGTACGTGAGTAAGCAAGGAGGTCGAGCGAGACCGTCTACGTCTGCCTCGCGAACGCGCGCCGCATTTGAGGCTACAGAGAGAGAGAGCGCCCAGAGTCCAGAGAGGTGCGTCTCCTCGTGCAGGCGGCGGCGGTCGCGTTTTTCTCGCCACCTCGCCTTCCCAGGCCGCACCCTTGACGTCGTTGTTCACTCAAGTGTCAAGAAAAAAACTTGGCCAAGACGCAAGCACAGACAAAAACTTCAGTAGGAAGATTCACAGACCCTCAACGGGAAGAAAACACGGCCGGCAGCCCGGCTAGCGCCGCATTTAGATTGGCCGTTTGCACGTCGCCCGCACCCAAAAGGGGGCGCGCTCGTATTGCCCGCCCCCGCCCGCCGCTGCTATTCCTGCCTGCCATGCCGTCCAATGCCGGGCCACCGCGCCTGCTCGACCTGCCGGCCGACATCCGGCACCAGGTCCTCTCCCTCTGCTCCGCCACAGACCTGCTGTCGGTCTCGCGGTGCTGCCTCGAACTGAGTGCTGCCGCCAAGGCTCCGGAGCTGTGGGCCCAGCTGCTGCAGCGGCACCACGGGGTGGTGCTCGACGCCTTTTTCGAGGGCGCTGCACCGCCACCGCCGCACGGATCGACCTGGCAGCGCCACTTTTTTCACTTTGAGCGGACGTGGTTGCTATTGGCCCGCGCTGAGACCGGACGGATGCTGCTTCGGATGCGGTCCGAATGCGCCGCGTCGAGCCCTACCTATCTGGGCGTGCCGCCCCCGGCCGTCGAGCGGGCCTTCACGCTACGCCTCCCCCTCCTCGGCCTCCACCTCCCCATCCCACTGTGGCTGCAGCAGCCGGCGCCGACCTATGGAATCTTTGACGCGACAGACTTTGCGGTGCCCGCCGCGACCCGTGCCGCTCACCCACAGCGCGTATTGCCCCGCGTACCGCACCGGGCTTCTCCACACCCAGCGTCCGCACCGCCGACCTGCGTCTGCACACCTTCCCAGGCTTCAAGCTGCCCCTCTCCACCGCGCTTCCCTCTCCTCTGCATAGGCGCGCCATCCGGGGACCGAGCTGCTGCTCGCCGAGGCGGCGGCCGAGGACGACTGCACCGCACGCTTCGACGCCGCTTCTCACTCCGAGCGAGCGAGAGCGGTGCTCCGCCGGCTCGTGGTTCCTGGTCTCGAGGCAATGCCCGTGCCGCGGCCGCCGCCGGCGAGGCGGCGGGAACTGGCGAGGGTGGTGCTGTTTTTCTACCGCCAGCTGCACGGCTCGGAGGTGCAGGCGACACTGCGCGGCGCTGCTGAGAGGGCGGCGGGCTGGCCCAGGGCTTGCATGCGGTTCTTGGCCTTCGCCGCCGCCGAGAGTAGGCAGGTGGAGCAGTCCCCTCGAGTCCCCGCAGAGGCATGCAGTCTGCGAGGGCCCGGGTGAGCCAGACCATTAAGGGAGAGAATGCTGTGGAGTGAATAGCCCCTGTGGTTGTGAGATTTCGGCGCGCCGTGAATACGCCGCATTTTGGCGTTACTTGGTAGGTTCTGGGGAGTGGTTTTCGCATGACTGAGTTGAGAGAACGCTGCGACGACTACGAGGACGCGCCGGTGGCATGAAGTTTTCGGAGCGGCTCGAGGCGAACAAGCGGCCAAAGTGGAGCGGCCAGTACATTGAGTACAAGGCGCTCAACGACCTCATCGATGCGATCGTCGAGCGTGGATGCGAGAGCGAGGATAACGAGGCGCAAGAGGCGGCGCCTGCGCGGGAGGAGCGGTCGGCATGTGCTCCTCTGCTCTCGAGTGAGCAGCCCAGCGCCGCGCGCGAGGCGCTGCCGGCTGCCGGCTCGGCCGGCGCGAGTCCGTCTCGCTCGCCGGCCCGCTCGCGCGCTGCAAGCCGGCCACAGAGTCCATTTGGCCGGTCGGGCTCTGTGGTGTCGCTGGTGGAGATGGTGATGAAGCGGCGGGTGCGGGCGGAGGACTTCACTGGCTGCGTGCTCGCCCAGTCGGACAAGGTCGAGGCATTCTACTGCGCCACACTCGCCTCGGTGCGTGAACACGGCCGCCGCCTCGCTCGTCAGAGTTGCCTGGACTTCTTGCATTTGCCTTCACTCTGTGTGTGCTCCCGGCATGAGAGAAGCCTCCGCGAACGCTCCCGGCGAGCCGTGCCTCGCAGGTGCGCGAGCAGCTCGCGCTCTACCTGCCCGAGCTGCAGACCGAGGAGGCGGACGGCGGCGGCCGAGACCTCGAGACGCCGCGAGAGCCTGAGGCGCAGGGCGGCAGCCGGCAGCGCCTCGCGGACGGCAGCTTCGCGGGCAGCCTGCAGATACCCTCGCCGCCGCCCGACGAAGGCGACTCTCGCCCGCCGTCGCGCTTGCGCAACTGGGAGGAGATGGCGCACGGGCGCGAGTCGCTAGATGTTGCGACATGCTAGCTGCCGCGATTCGCGTGTTCCACCGGCGCTGGAGGAGACACGCGTTCGGCTGTGTTCAGCTTTGCTGCAGCCGTGTGCATTGTGTTCGTGGCCGCTGTATTCACGCGATGCTCTGGGACACACTGCTCGACGCACCGCTCTCACACCCTTTCGCTCGCGTACATGCATCAGGCGCGACTCGCTGCAGCGTGCCGTCTCGAGCTTGCACCCCGCGACGCTGCAGCAGCTGCCGCAGCTGCCGCAGCGTTTCACACCTCCCGCCTGCGAGCAGGTACCGCGAGCTGCAGCATCTGCGCAACTACTGCATCCTCAACTACACCGGCCCTCGCCAAGATCCTCGAGCAGCGCCGAGGTGCACCCGAGATCACCACGAGAGTGTCCGAGATTAGGCCTCGTCAAGATCCTCAAGAAGCACGACAAGCGCGTCACCGGCGCCGCGGGAGGAGGAGGCTGGCGGCCAATCTCGTATCACTTCGGGCGATCTCGGGTGATCTCGGGCGATAGGCGCCGGGAGGAAGCGGCTGGCGGCCAAGCCGCTGCTGATGGCGCACGTGCACACCCCTCTGCTTTTGCCGCAAGACGAGGTGCGGGCGGCGTCTCTGCACACCTCTGGCCTTTGTGAGCAGGTGAACACCCTCTCCTTCGTCGCGCACGACGAGCTCAAGCGGATCGAAGCGCAGATCGAGCGAGGCTACGCCGCCGCATTCTGCGACGCCAACGTGCAGGTGGCGGCGAGAGGTCGGCGCGAGATCTCGGCTCCATCTTGGCCTCCCTCTGTCCATCACTTCGGCTGCATCTCCACCTCACCCCTGTCTCCCCCACACCTCCGCTGTGATCTCCTCGAAATCTCCGACGTCTCAGGTGGCGAGGGCGGAGCTGCTGGTGCGGCGGGAGCGAGGCGGCAGTGCGACACAGCGAGGCGTCGCCGTCAGCTCGCCGCCGGGCGGTGCTAGGGGGCGTCTCTTCACACGCGCGCTGCTGTGAACAGGCCTCGCCCTCGGCCTGAGGCTGGGCGTGGCTGCGGTGCTCGCGACGTGGCTGTTCTGGGATTTGGTGGTCGGCACGCGTCGCAGCTCGAGAGTGCGTCCAGCAGGTCTTAGCTGGCCCATGACTCCTGACTAGGTGGTCGACACGCGCGTGCTGCCGCTCCCGTCTGCGCGGAAGGCCGACTTGCAGTACGCGGTGCTCCTCGGCCAGCCCTTGTGCCGCTTCCGCCTCATTCCATGAGTGACGAATGAGTCGCGGCTCCCAGGTGATTTTCCACCTGCCCGTGTACCGCCTCTCCCTCGCCGTCGCCTCCTGCTTCTACCTCTGGGCCGCCGCTTGCTCCGTGTGGAAGAGGGCGCGCGTCAACTACCTCTTCCTGTTCGAGCTGCGAGACGACGAGGCGCGCGACCGGGCGCTAGTCGACGACTAGTCGAGGAGAGCTGTCACGAGTGAATTGCGATGATCAGGTCCTCGATCCGGGCGCTGCCCTCGCGCTGGGCACGCAGCAGCTGACCCTCTGCCTCCTCTCGCTCCTCCTCTTCTCGAAGTGCATGCTGTCGGAGCTCGACCTCGACGCGTCCCTCTTCCCGGCCCCCGCCCCCTCCTCCCGGTGGGATTCGCCTCTCCGAACCTTCTCAGAGCCGCTTCGGAACCCTCCCATAGGTCCTTCTCTTCCTCTCGATGGCCTTCACCCTCACCACGCCACACCTCGGATGGTGGCGGCGCGGCTACACCGCCTCTGGCTTCCTGCGCGCCCTCGCCGCCGCCTTCACCACGCCTGCTTCTAGGGGCCCTCTAGGAGCCTTCCCGGGGCCTCGCCATAGGCGCGCCCTCGCCGCTTTCTTCAGCACGCCCTTCTCGCCCGTCTCGCTGTGGTCGTCCTTCGTCGGGGACATCGTCACTTCGCTGGTGCGTCCGCTCGTCGACCTCGCCTACTCGAGCTGCTACGTCTTCTCGGGAGAGTGGCTGCGCCGGCCAGACAGGCAGGGCTCCTGCCACGCGGCCATCTGCGGCGCCTCGCCCGGGAATGCCCTGCTCACCGCCCTGCCGCTCTTCTTCCGCTTCCTGCAAAACCTGCGCGCGCCGCTCGAGGGGAGCCCGCGACCACCCGCGAGTACCTGCGAGTACCCGCGAGTACCCGCGATCATAGGCGCGTGGCGCACGACACGAGGAGGCGCGTGCCCGCGCTGCCAAACGCCCTCAAGTATGCCTTCGCGCTGGGGGTCGTCTCCCTCGAGGCCTGCTGGACGCTTCCGGGCCCTTGCTGTCTGTAGGTACGCCGTCGCGCTGCTGGTCGTCCTCTTCGGCGCGCTCCACCCCGCCGTCTCTTCGGGGCAGCGGCTTCGCACGTCGGACTACAACCCGTGGGTGCAGTATGCTTGGCTCGCCGCCTACCTCGGCGCGACGCTCTACGCCTTCCTATGGGACGTCGCGATGGACTGGCGGCTGGTGGAGATGTCGCAGCTCGCGTGCTGCCGCTGCGGCGCGGGCCGGCTGAGGGAAGAGAGGATGGTCTTCCGCTCGCACCGCGCCTACTACGGCGCCATCGCCGCCGACCTCGTCCTCCGCTTCGGCTGGGCCGCCACGCTCGCCGCCGTGGGGGCTGTGGACAGCGCCTCTTCACGCCTGCCGGTGTGATTAGGCTGGACGGCCACCCTCGCGCCGGGGCTGATCACCGCCGTGCTCGAGGAGCAGATCCCGCGCTACCACCACCACCACCACGCTCACGCCCCGCCCCCGGCGTCGCCCGACTGGCTGCACGAGACGCTGCAGCACGCGACGCCCGCGTCCGAGTTCCTCGCTTGGGCGCTGCAGACCCTCGTCATCGGGCTCGAGCTGGTGCGGCGCTGCTTTTGGGCGGTGCTGCGGCTGGAGGCGGAGCATCTCTACAACACCGAGGGCTTCCGGCGCATCGACAACGTGCCGATGCATTTCGACCGCAAGGCGCAGGAGGAGCGGCCGGAGCTGGAGCCGAAGAGCCGCGTGCAGCTGCTACTCGAGTTGGGCTCGTACCTGCTGCTCCTCGCCGCACTCGCGACGCTGTCTGCCGTCACGAGGGGGTTAGAGGGGGGCTCTCCGGGCAGCCCGTCGCCGTAGCACTCCGGACCAACGTTTAATCCAGCTCGTGCGCCCCGGTGCGTGGGTGAGGGAGTCGGTCGAGTGAGACCCCGTGTTGGCGGTCTCTCCCGCGCCGGGCGCGGGCTCACACACGCCACACGCGCCACACACATGCGGTCACGCACGCGCCGAATCACGGGGGCCGCGCGACTGGGAGGGCGCCGTCGGGTGCGGACACCAAAATTGCCGTGGCGCCGGTGAGTGGTGTTACTACATTTGCACTCCACTCAAGAACAACAACACAAATTCCGCGGCAGGGCGCCCGCCGGCGGAAAAAGTGTGCGCGGAGCCGCGGAGAGCGAGAGAGAAAACACACCACTGCAAGTCGTACGTGCGGGTGCACATCTCGGTTGTTCAGCCCGGGGGTGAGAGCGGGCGCTCTCGAATTCGATCCCGTGCAGAGCCCCTTCGCCCTTGCATGCAAGCGGAGGAGTTTGCTCACGCTTGTCCAGGCGGACCGGCGGTGCAGCTGGCAGGTGTCCGCTGCGAGAGGCCGACGCCGCGGAAGAGCGAGGAGGCAGCGCGCATGGCTGTTGGCTCGCCGAGCGGGAGCACCTGTCCACACGAAACAAGTGTGAGGATCGTCTCGTGCCATTGTGAGGAGCGCTAGATGACCTCGTTGTAGAACCACGGGACCGTGCCCTGAATGGGTGCGTTCATCAGCACGCGCGCAAACCACTTTGGCATCGTGAGGAAGGCGCCGACGCCCTCCGCCTTGAGGCCCTCCCTCAGCACGGCGCCATAGTTGATGCTCCTGCCGCCTGTTCATAGAGGACCGGGATGAACAAGCGGCGCCGCATGCGGAGAGAAGTGGATACTCGTCCCGCCGTTGACAGCTCCGTAATCGAGTGCGCGGCCCCACAGCGCCTGCTGCGTGATTGCGATCACGTTGCCGAAGAAGATGTTTGTCCCTAGAGCCGAGGTACAAGCTGGTGTGGCCAAGATTGCGAGGATCGCTTGCTGCTGAGATGAGAGCGTCGCGCCGAGGCCGAACCAGAAGAGCGACGCCTGGCTTTTGCGCTCTTGCGGGAAGTAGCGCTGGTAGAGCGTGGGAGTGAGGACGAACGAGGTGGCCGACATGACGAAGTTGCGCGAGGCGTTGGCGACGAAGCCGGGGCCGCAAGCGCGCGCGATCGGACCCCAGCCGAGCTTGGTCTCGATGGCAGCCAGTTTGGGCAAGCCGTGGAAACGCTGCGCCTCGGCGCGGTTGGCGACGACGGACTCTATGGTACCGGCGAGCGCGGGGGCCAGCACCGCCTTGGCAGCCACCCTCGCCTGCTCTGACACACTGAGCGCTACCGCCGCCGCCTCCGCCTTTGGCGGCTGCATCAGCTCCTCCCCATACACCACTCGCGGGACACCCATTGCAGAGGAGAGGGCGCGGTCGCAGGTCTGAAAGATGAAGCCCATCACCGAGTACTGGAAGAACCAGGCAGCAATGGAGGCGCGTCCCACCGTCCGGAATGGCGTCGCAAGCCCCTCCTTGAAGACGATCCGGAAAGCCTGTGTCGGAGGGGAGAGGCGGAGGGGAGAGGTGGCGATAAGCGGCGGTGAGGGCAGTGGCGGTCAGGGAGGCGCGGTATCTCACCTGGCCGAGCTGGCCCGATCCGGAGACCTGCGACGAGTTCATCACCATCGCAATCTTCTCGAGCGGCACCTGGAACAGGAGCGACGCAGAGGTCGGAGCTGCGTTGGGAGATGGTGGGTGTCATCACGGGCCAGCAGACCGTCGAGTAGCGAACGACAACAGCGTAAATTCCGAGGCCAGCTGAGCGGTAAGTCATCTGCGCTGCAACGCGTGAGGACTCGGGCAGCGCATCCTCCGACGGCTGCTGCGTGTAGAGGCGCGGAGGCGACGGCATGCTGACAATAGGAACAGCGGCCGGCGCTGCCGCAAGCTCGTAACTTCGGAGCCGGACCCGGAGCTTCCGACACCGAGAACCCTTTTCCCTGACCCTTGGCTTTTTGTGTGTCTCTCTCTCCGCGTACGGTGGAAACCGCTTTTCGCTGTCTCGCCGACGCCGAGGCTCGCGCCAGCATCTCGGCACTCGGGTCAAATGCATGCTCAATGCACAGACATCAGACTTCTCCCTCCGCGCTCCGGCCCCGCCCCCCACTCTCCGTCCTCCTCCTCCTCCCCTCCCTCCTCCTCCTCCCCTCCCTCCTCCTCGCCAACGTCATCCACCTCTCCGTCCTCGGCTTCTCTCGCCGCCAGCATCCTCAGTGCGAACTCTGAGTTGAGCTCCCCTCGATCCCTCCGCTGGCACACGGCCTCCTCTCGCTCGGGCCGTAAGAGCCGATCCGGACCTGCACTCTCTCCAGCCAGCCAAAGAGCAAGGGGCGGGCGCGCCGGTAGCTGAGGCTGGGTCGAGGAAAGACACGTAAGAATTTCATAACGGATCCAAATGAGGCCACTTTCATCTTGCCCATCATCTGTGCGCCTGCTGTGCGCCCGCTCCTCGCCGGCTGCTCCTCGCCATGGCTCCGCCGCTCCTTGGCCGGCGCGTCGTTATTGGCGGGCTTTCATCCGGCCTGAACGGGCGGCAAGGAGTGGCGGTGCGTTTCGAAGGAGGCCGCTACGTGGTTGCAATCGACGGCTTTGGCGGGAGCCTTCGGCTTCGACCGGAGAATGTGTCGGCTCCGCCACCACGGCCGCCACCAACCCCACCACCTTCCGCGCTGAAGCCGCTTCCGGCGGCGGCTCCACAGACCGTCCATCAGGAGCTCTCGTCGGCTCACTTCAAGGCGGCCAAGAAGCGCCTGTCCGTCGCCGCAAAGGCGCTGTCCGACGGCGCCCTCGGAGCCGTGAAATGCGAGTACGAGAGCATCCTCGACATGCTCGAGAATCAGCTGCCTCGGCGAGGAAAGAGCTTGGCTGGCGATCGCGCCGCCGACGAGTTTGTTGGAGAGCGCCTGTGCGACAAGATGGAGGCGCGCGGCATGCCGGCTCGCAAGCAGGCTGGCCTGCAGGCTGTCGCGACATGCCGCGCGCATGTGAGGGGCGGGCCCGATGGCGAGCCGCTGCCCATTCCTGTCGATTGATAATTAGTCCGCAAGCGCATTTTGCGCCCTGCGTCAGGGCTCAGGGGGCCAGCCGGTCGTGAGGTGTCTAGCGACAGGCCCCCACACCCCGGCGCCGACCGCCGAGGCGGGGTGGACTCTTCCTCTACAAGAGCGAGAGATAGAGTCCTCCGCCTACCGTGCGAGCCTGGCCCCAAGTGCCGTACAGAAAAGTTTTTTGAAATCTGCTGGCTATATCTTTTACCTTCACCGCAAAACCGCGCACATCCTACCTTTTGAGTTTTGACTGCAGCCTGGGGCCAGCTCTCGACAGCTCTAGCGCTCAACACGCGCTGTGTGTTTGAGTCCGCTTCACTCCACTCTCGACGCAGCGCGTGTTTGGCACACACCCTCACGCCAATCATCTCACCTCTCACCGGAAGTGACACGCGTGCACCGGCTCCTCCGCCGACGGGTCAAACGGCACCAGCACCGACAGCGCCGCCTCGTCAGCCGCCTGTCATCAGCGAGCTCATCGGTGAATCATCTCGCTCGCTTGGCGACGGCGCCGCATCGCCCGCCACCGTCTCGACGTGGTGCCAGTAGTAGGGCGGCGTGTAGAGCGCGTCGCCGGGGGAAAGCGTCGCGTGCCACGCCGTCGCCTCGGCGAAGCAAGGGTGCGCCTACCCACACCGTTCGACTGCCTTGCATCTCCGCATTCTTTGATCTGGCCGTCGCCTCGGCGGAGCTGGCGCGCGCCGCCCTCTCGGCGCGTCCCGCGGCGGTGCCCTCTGCCCCCTCGCCGCCCTGCCTCCACAAGTCCAGGTCCACCTGTTCACAGCCGCTACGCGTGGAGCAGGCGCCGTTCCAATGGAAGCCACCGCACACCAGCTCCTCACTTGTGATAGCTCTGGCTGGTTGGCCCGCGGATAGAGCGCTCGGAAGTCGCCCGGCGCAAAGTACGTCACGCGCTTGGTGCCGCGCACGCCGATCAGGAAGCCTGTTCACACCTGGCGGTGTGAAGCGGCGCTGCTCGCAAACTCGGTGCCGCGCACGCCGTTCAAGGACGCCGTGGCACAAGTCGTAGTGCAGTGGTGTGACGCAACCGGCACTTCCGAGCCACACGCCGCAGTTTGCCTCCTTGAACTCGCCTGGCCGCCAGCCATGCCCTCCCCCTTCGCCACTGGCCGGCGTGTCTGCTCCTCCTCCTTCCATTCTACCGCCTCCTCCTCCACCCTCTCCACGACCACCTCCATCGCCGCCGCCGCAACCGCCGCCGCCGCGACCGCCGCCGTTGACGAGCTCCGCAAGCCGTCGCAGCGACACCTACGACAACGTCGCTCGACTCACGTAGAAGAGGCTCGGCCAATCTCGGCCAATCTCGCGGCGAGACCTCGCTGCGTAGCCCGCTGCGGAGTGGTGCGCGCGCGTACAGCCTGGCGGGAGGGGGCGGCGAATCCGCTGCAGCAGGCAGCACCCTCGAGGAGCCCGCGGCGGCAAAGAGCCGGTCGGCGACCTGGCGGAGATTCGCACACATTCGCCGAGGTTCGCCGAGATTCGCCGAGAGTTTGCAAAGCGCCGGCCTGCGCAAATGGCCACTGCTCCTGGGTGCAGTCGCGCTTGAGGAAGCGGCGCCCGTCACCGGCGCGCAGGACCGTCACGCTCTTGCCGGGGAGGAGGCCGCGCAGGTGCTCGACGTCGAGCCAGGCGGAGACAGCCGGCCAGTCGTTCGCAAAGCCGCGCAGCAGCACCGGCCGCTTGTGCCGGAACTTCGCTGCGAACTCTCTGTGTGAGAGGTGGTGGCGAACCTCGACCTGCGCGCCGCGCCGACCCGAGGCGCCGCCAAGCACCTCGCCCTCCTGCTCCTCCACCACCACCTCGTCTGCCGCCACCGCCTCTGCCTCCGCCTCATCCGCCTCTGACTCTCCTCCGAGAATGGCAGAGAGGCCATCCCAGTCGGCAGAGGAGACGGAAGAGCTCCGCTCGGACCGCTCCGGTCGCAGATGGAGGGCGTCGGCGGCTGCTGCTGCAACGGCTGCGGCGGCCGCGGCCGCTGCGGTGGCGGCGGCGGCGGCGGCTGCAGCCGCTGTCGCCGTCGCTGCCGCCGCCGTCGCTATCGTTGCGTCGGCCGGCTCTGCTGCCACGGCGATGGCAGGAACAGCGAGCGCCGGGACGATGACGGCGGCAGCTCAGCGGGCGGAATCCTCCTCGACCGCGGCGTCTGCGAGCGTGACACCTTCGACGACATGGCCTGACACCTTCGATTCGGTCTTCGATCGCCGGCCGGATTTCTTTTACATTTAGAAAGAAAGGCGGGAAAAATTCTTTTTTCGCGATGTCTACCCCGTCGGCCGCTCGCGCCGCCTCGCCGGCGTCGCCGCCGCCGCCTCCTCCACCGCGCCCTCGCCAAGCACGCCGCCGCCCGCCCGCCTCCTCGACCTCCCCAGGGAGCTCCTCGTGCGCTTCCTCTCTCGCTGCGACCCCGCCGACATCGCTCGCGTCGCGGCCGTCTCGCTCCTCTTCCACTCCTCGCTTGCGGAGGAGGGCATCCGTTTGTGGGCGCAAGAGCGCGGCTTCGAGCTGCCGGCGCAGCCAGAGGGCGAGAGCTGCGCCGTGCGGTGGCTGTGCGTTTCTGCGTTGGTTCGCGAGTCCAACCCGCCGGCGAGGGCGGCGGGATGCCAGTTCCACAGCGTCTTCATCGACGGCGAGGGGCGGCTCTCGTCGTGCGGCTCGGCCCCTTCCTACCTCCCCCGGCCAGGGCTGCTCGGGCACGGCGAGGGCGTGACACGGCTCAACACGCCGACCCGCCTCCCGTCGACGCTGGGTGGTGAGCGCGCCGTGAGCGTGGCGGCTGGAGATGCCCACAGCCTCGCCCTCACAGGCAGCGGCGCCGTTTGGAGCTGGGGCAGTGGAGGCTTGTGCGCGCTGGGCCACGGCGACGAGGGAGATGAGCTTCTGCCCAAGAAGATCGAGGCCTTTGCTGGCCAGCGCGTCGTCACTGTGTCGGCTGGGGACCGCCACAGCCTGGCCCTCACCGCCGACGGCGCCCTCTGGAGCTGGGGCTTTGGAGGCGACGGCCGGTTGGGCCACGGCGACACTCAGCACCAGCTGCTGCCTAAGAAGGTCGAGGCGTTGGCAGGGCAGCGCGTTGTCGCTCTGTCGGCGGGAGGCGACCACAGCCTCGCCCTCGCCGCCGACGGCAGCGTCTGGAGCTGGGGCTATGGATACCTTGGCCAGCTGGGCCACGGCGACGTGCAGAACCAGCTGCTGCCCAAGAAGATCGAGGCCTTTGCTGGCCAGCGCGTTGTCGCTGTGTCGGCGGGAGGCGACCACAGCCTCGCCCTCGCCGCCGACGGCGCCGTCTGGTCCTGGGGCTGGGGAGACTTTGGCCGGTTGGGCCACGGTGACACGCAGCACCAGCTGCTGCCGAAGAAAGTCGACACGTTGGCAGGGCAGCGCGCCGTCGCTGTGTCGGCTGGACGCCGACACAGCCTCGCCCTCACCGCCGACGGTGCCGTCTGGAGCTGGGGCTGGGGAGCCTTTGGCAATCAGGGCCACGGCGACCAGCAGGAACAGCTGCTGCCCAAGAAGCTCGAGGCGTTGGCGAGTCGGCGCGTCGTCGCTGTGTCGGCTGCAGCCGTGCATAGCCTCGCCCTCACCGCCGACGGCGCTGTCTTTGCTTGGGGAAAGGGCGATAGCGGCTGCCTAGGACACGGAGAGGACGTGTCCAACCAACTGCTGCCCAAGAAGGTCGAGGCGTGGGCGCCGTGCAGTGAGGTGCCTGCATACCGGTAGTTCCTAGTTGGACAAGGCTCCGAGCCACCAGGATATTGAGCGTATGAGATAAACCCGAATCTGATGATGCCATCGGCCAGCCCTTCGAGTTCGCGCGGATTTCGCGAACTCCGAACTCGAACGAACGCAGCCGGCGGGGCCCAGCCCGAACCTCGAAACTGAACGGACCGCGCCGGCTGTGGAAGGCGCGAACTGCGAAAACGAACGAACGTTCGTGAACTCCGTTCGAACTAGGAAAAAAAGAAAATCATCGGCAGGAATTCGTTCGTTCGCAGCATCCACGAGCCGCGCTGAACGAACTCGCGCAACTGCCTCTGCGCGTGCGGACGCGGGTCTGGCCCTCAATCTCAGGTGCCCATATACACAGGCGGCACTAGCACAGTTCTGACGGTCCGCGACAGTCTGCAATCTAGCGGACTACGGGCGCGACTACCCCGGTGCGCCGCCGCCCGCCGCGGACCATTCGGCCCACGGCGGCTCCGGCCGCTACCTGCTCAAGGTCGGCCCATCGACCCGCCCACCCCAGAGCGGTTCCCGCAGCTGGACCGCTCCGAGGACTAGGGTCCCGATGGTGCCGGCTGCGCTGTGAGCAGGGCCGCCCTGTGGTGCCTGGGCGCCGTGCGTGCTGACTGGCGAATAGAATGGGGGAGACGGGGGCTCCCCGAGGCGTCCAGGCATACTAGGCCTCTAGTAGGCAACCAGGGACTATACAGGCCTGCAGAGCCAAAAAATACATATTGCGGTTCGTTCGCGGTTCGTTCGCAGTTCAGACGAACTTCCCTGGTTTCCTCGGCCTGCGGGTGTGAAGCGGGTCGGGGGGGGGAGGAGAAAAGAAAAGGCTCGAGTTCACGAACTAGTTCGAGGGTTCGGGCACCCAAGGGCGAACGACCGAACCGATGCAGCGAACCAAGGGGATGCCGTCCAGAGCGAACTCCGAAACCGAACGAACCGCGAGTTCACCGAACCAGTTCACGAACCAGTTCGCCAGTTCGCCAGCGAACTCGAAGGGCTGCCATCGGCAGGGTTCGGCTCCGAGCCGGGGGATTCTGCGGCAGCCGCGTGCGCAACACAACGACCGTGCGAGCAACGGTTGCGTTTTGTTAGGGCTCTCTGATCGCAGAGAGGGTGGGGTCGACCCGGACAACAACCCCGAGGTCTCGCGAAGCAGTTTGGACACAAAAGCAGTTGCGAGGCGTGGGGTTGGAGTGCTTTCTGTCTGCTGCCCTGCCACCGCCAACGGATCGCAATGACCCTCGAGATCGCCCACCTCAGCGCCGATGAGCTCAACCTGATCTTCGATAGCCTCTCGCCACTCGAGGCGCGCGCAGCGGCATGCGTCTGCCGTCGGTGGCAGCAGCTGGTCAGCCCAAGCCGCCGACGACTCCTCGCTGTCACGAGTGCCGGCAACAACACAACCATCGCCGCGGCATGGACCACACTAGCCCCTTATGTCCAGGACACTTCGCGTAGGCCCATGGCGCTGCGTCGACGTGGGGCACACCGTGACGCGCGTGACGACACTTCCGGGACGCCTGAGTAGGATCAAACGAGATTGTGCTCTTCGATGCGCGTGGGCGCGTGGTGCAGCGCTTTACGGCACTGCCGCCGCCGCAGCGGCGCCAGCGGCGGGGCGGCGGAAGGACGTACCGAGGCGTCTCTTCCTGGCGACAGCAGCGCGGCGCAGGCGGCCGTGACCCACTAGCTAGCCTTTGTCGGGGACCTAACCTGAGCCCATTGAGCCCACCTCGAACCCCCGCCCAGGCAACTGGCCGACCTGCCTCGCCTTTGGACCGCGCGGCGCGCCGGACGCCGCGCAGAGTGCGTCGCGTGCGAGGTCGACTGAGATGCGCCGAGGTCTGCCGAGATGTAGGTTCGTGTCTCGGTTACTGCGAGGCCGTGAGGAGCGCCTCAACCACAGCTGTGAGCAGTAGGCGAGCTCTTCGTCTCTCAGTATCGCGTGAGAGGCGTGCTGCAGTTCGAGCGGTCGCCTCACGGGTACTGCTACCGCCGCACCGTCGCGTCGGCCGCGACTCCCCTGTTGTGACGGCTGCGCAGGGCCTCTCCAGATCGCTGGCCCCGAGAATCTAGGCCGCTTCACTCTCCTCGCCCGAGGGCATCTGCTGTGCGCACGGCAGCCTCTACCTCGCTTGTGTTGACCGAGGGGTGATCGTGCGGCTTGCCTTGGCTGCCGGCGCCGCGCCGCTGGAGGCGACGGCCGGGGTGATCGCGTGCCTTCAGCCTCTCCCGTGAGCAGGCGCGCTGCTCGAGGAGACGCGCCCCTTCGAGGGGACGGCAGGGGAGGCGCCTGCCACTTGCCCCGCGCCGCCAAGCCTGCCACTGCCCCGCCGCCGCCGCTGCCGCTGCGCGTGCCTTCACCGCGCGTCGGCGTGGCAGATGTATGTGTACTGGGGCATGGCCCTCGGCCCAGACGGCAGCTGTGGCGCGACAGAGCCGAGAGGAGCGTGAGCATCGCTTCAGGGCACGGCTCTGTGAGTAGGCCACCTCTATGTTGCGGCGCACGTGAGCGAGGAGGGGGGGCACGCGCCCTCCTCCTCGCTCGCCATGCGTCCGGCCCGTGAGCAGCGCAGCTTCACAAGCGCCACCATCACGTGAACAGGCACTACCTCCGCCCGACACCGATCGGGAGCGGGCGAGTGCTACGGCAGAGGCTCAGCGCCAGCGGCAGCTTCCTCGGCCCCACGGAAGTGTTTGCGGGCCGCGGTGGGAGCAGCCGGCCGACGCTCACACCGCTCTCGATCGAGCGAGGAGCGGCATCTTCACGCAGCGCGGCGTGAATAGGCGCCAGCTCAACCGGCCGTCTGACCCGTGCTTTTGCTCCCATGGCAGCTCCCTCTCCTTTCCTGTCGGCGCCGGCCTTTCTTCACGCCGTGCGCTGTGAACAGGCAACCTGCACATCTCCTCCTTTGTCGCTCCCGGGGGCGCCGCAAGCCAGGCGAGCGTTCGCCAGCCTGCGCCCGGCACTCGGCCCTCTGCCTCTGCCGCTCACGCCACGCTGCTTGCCCGTGGCGACGCCCAGGCCGCTGCGGAGGGGATGCGGCGGGTCGTCTACACCTTTAGTCCGCAAGGCGATTGCCTCGGCTATCTGCGGCCTTCCGCCGGAGCCAACAGAGGCGGTTGTTATTGCGTGAAGCGGGTCCTCGGTCATTGCGGTTGTACGAACGTAGGCGTTCCCCTCGTGCGTGACGCAGCGGCATGCTGTGGGCAGCGTCTCTTCACGCGTGTGGCTGTGAATAGGCGCTTCCCTCATCCGTGACGCGTGGGGCGTCTCTTGTGCGGTGGACGGCGGCTCGAGCTTGCTCGTGGCGTGCCAGGGCGAGGACCCGGCCAGCGAGGAGGCGATCGTCCAGCTGCGGCAGTTTGTCGAGTTGCAGCTGAGGAGACGCGAGGAGGTGTGAGTAGGTGCTTGTGCGCCTGCCGAGCTGCGGCTGTGGCGAGCTGCTTGCCACCGAGCGTGCCTCCGCGCCCGACGCGTCCCGCCCCATCGCGTGTGGTGAGGCGGCGAGCCTCGTAGGAGCAGATGCGTGCATAAAGTGTGCCAATTATGTGGCGAACGTGCCGGGGAGTGGCTGACGCCTCGTGTCTGCTCTCCGGAAGCGCGATGGGATTTGCATCATTTCATTATGAGCCCCACAATGAATCATGATGAGCCGGAAGAAGAGAAGAATCGATCTCGGCTCTTGAGCCCGGCCTGTATGCACAGCACACATCTGGCACGACAAGGGCGTGGACTGGAGCACTCTAGCACACACATACATCGGCACACCAGCTGCGACCAAAGGATTGTTGTTGAGAGAGCAGATCCACCCCTTCCGGCTACATCTGCTCTCTCTCCTCAGCAGAGCAGCACATATCCTACAACATACCTACAAGCACATCTCCTCACACCTCTAGAACCTCGTAGGTAGGTAGGTAGAAAGGTGAAGAACAGAAACAAAGAGGGAAAAAAACACACACAAACGTCGACACGACGGGCGGATTCGCAATCTAAAGGCGCCTCAGCTTTCGGAGCTTGGCTGCGCCTTGCGGGCATGCCAGCGTGCTCAAAAACGCTGCGGAGCACACGATTCAACTACACCGCCGACTCGTGCCCGTGCTCGCTCGGCGGCTGCACGTCGCTGTGGCCATGCACCGCCTCGCGCCTCTGCTTCAAACACGATCTGCCCTCTGCCGCAGTCGCAGCGTCCCACCGCGCTGCAGCGCTGGGCAGTGCCACCGCGAGCTCCGACCTCGATGGTGACGGTGGCGGCCGGGGCAGCCACGGCGTCACGTACCTCTTCTTCCTCTCCTTCAACCGGTCGTTAGTGCGCAATGCCTTTGCCTCCAACCCGTGGAAGGCGCGTGCCAGGGAAGTCAACCGCGTCCTCTGGTTCATGCACACCGCACGAGCAGTCGGTGTGCGGCCTAGCCGCCGCCACCCGATCGCACCAGCCGCCTAGCCACCTACATGTCAATGTGCAGGCCTCCCGCCGGCGCGGCCTCGCCTCACCCCGCCGCGGCGGACTTCTTCCCATCTACCTGGCACACATGCACGCACGCCCCGCGACAGGCACCCTGCTGCCCGTCCACGCCGTCGTCGCCGGCGACCGCGATGCGGCGAGCGAGGCGAAGCTGGAGGCGGCTGGCAGTGCGGCTGTCGAGCGGGCTCGGAGCTTTCTCGGAGCCACCTCGGAGCGTTCCCATAGGCGGCCGGCGTGAGGCTGCTGTCTGGGCCGATGGTGCCTTCCCCCGCGTGGGCCTCGAAGTGGCACCGCCTCTCCTTCAACAAGATCGCGGCGCTCTCCTTCACGCAGTTCCGCAAGGTGGTTGTCCTCGACAACGACGTCGGCCTGCTCCGGAGCATGGACCACATGCTGCTCCACGCGCCCGCCCCCGCCGCCGTCTTCCACACCACCATCGGACCGCTCGCAAAAAGGACGCCGTGCGCGGTCACGACCGGGCTGCTCGTACTTCGGCCGTCACAGCGCGCCTTTGCCCGCGCGCTCTCCACGCTGGCGGCGATGAACTACTCACGCGAGACCTACGACGGCGGCGACGAGGAGTTCTGGCTCCGCTACTTTGCGGACGGGGCGGCGGCGGGCGAGCCGCTCTACGAGCTGCCGTGGAGGTACCACACGCACCGCTTGCTGCCGCTGCCTCCGGAAGAGTGGTACCGCGTGCGCATGCTCCACCTCATCGGCAGCCTGGCCGGCCGCGGCTTCTGCATCCCGCGGAACGCGACCCGCGCCGCAGAAATGTATCCGACGTGGACCACCAGGACAGAGAAATGGGGGCTGTGAACGAAGAGGTGTCAGCACAGGGTTCGCCCACCCTCTCAAACCGACTCGCACAATCGGTCGATTTAAAAATAAAACAAAAAGAGACGAAAATGGGATTCCTTTTTTAATACCCATCTCACACTAGAGAGGTGTCTGTTTTTATTTAAAATTACTAAACCCAGTTTTCTCGAGTTCATTTCACTATGTTTTTTCACCACTCACAACGTCTGTCGTCCTCATCTCCAAAAGCCGCCTGCGAGGTAAAGCCGCAGCCCTCCCGTTAATTACGCGATTGCTCGCCGACGGCGACGCGCGGCACCGCAGCACTTGGAGCACTTGGAGTGCAGCTCTTCGGCCTTTGCACGATGCGTGAGCGTGTCGAGATGCGCGTGTGGGAGCAACGAGACGCTCGGCGCTGCCCGACCGAATACCGAAATAGACAGGCAGAACCGCTGCTACACGAGCTCGTACCTGCTTCTAGGCGTGTTTTCCGTTTTGAGGAGGTGCTCGCCGAGCAGGCCTGTGACAACTGGTTGGTCTTTGTTGTAAACTTGTAGTCTAAAATTCAGTCTTAAGGTCCGACCTGTGCGCTGTGGGCACTGCCTCTCTGCCTGCGCTCGGCACCCCTCGGTACACAAAATGCGCCTGATCACAGCCTTGTTATTGAGAAGAAAATACCCCTATGGCGCAGATCACAGATCTAGGCTTCGTGGATGCGTCCACACCCAACGTTCGCCAATCGTGCGTTTCATGGGCGAGCCCCTCCGCACCGTCGTGCGGGTCAAGCGTGCCGAGGCGGGATACGAGGGGCGAGATGCGGGCGCGGGGTCCCTCTTCATCGCCGGCAACGCCCTCGAGCTCGCCCCTCCGGATCGTGGCGACGGCGTGAGACACTCGTGCGCCATATGAGTGATGCAGATTCTGCGCCAATACGTTAGAGTGATCGAGTCGAGGCCGCATCAACTGCCCCAGCGCCTCCACCGCCAACGCTGCCGTCCCAACCGCGTGATGCAGCGCCTACCCACCCTCCAGGTACGGCGCCATCTACGACTCCTTTGCCTCCGACCAAGACCTGTGCGAGGTCGAAGTGAGGCCACTCGCCGCCTCACTGGCCACCGGCCTCAATGCAGCGGTTCTGGTTGCGGGGCACTGCCGCTCGGGACGCGAGGCGCTCTTTGGCGCGATCGCCGCACGAGCGGTTGAGGGCATCTTCGAGGCGATGCGGCAGCGACTGCAGGCTGGCGATCAGGCTGGAGGACTCACCTTCACACTGACCGCACGGTACGCCTTCATCCCTGCCGCCTCCACAGTCACCACCGCCACGGTCCCCTGCCTTTTCCCAGTGTAATTTTGCCTCCATTTGCTACCACTCGTGTGTCGCCACTATCGCCCTCGCCGCCGCCACCTCCAGGTACGCCGCAGTCGTGCACAAGGCACCGCATATGAGCGACCTTCTCTCCGCAGGGTCTGCCCAAGTCACAGTGGCTGCAGACCCTGCGGCCGCAGGAGGAGTCACTCTGCGCGGGTCCGCTGCGCGCGCCCTGCCGCAGCCAGGGGCGATCGGGGAGCTACTCCGCACTGCCCGCCAACGGCTTAGACAAGGGCGTCCTCCCCCGCCGTCCTCCGCCTTGCAGCTTGAGCTGAGGCAAGAGCACAAGGGCCGCTCCGCCGCACCGGATCGCCGGAGGTCGTCGTCGGAAGAGGCTAGCGGTGGCGGTGGCGGCGGCGGTGACGCTGACCTGGTCTCCTCGCTGCTGCTCGCAGACGTCGAGACAAACGCACTCGGAGACGGGCTGGCCAGCGGGCTTCGCCAGCTTCTCAGCGGCCCCGGCTCTGCGCACGCTGCGCACAGCGGGCCAGCATTGCTGCTTCGCGACGCCGTCGGCGGGAACTGCAAGACGGTGTTGCTCGGGACGGTGGCGCCGGAGGACTTTGCCGAGTCTTGCGCGACGTTGCAGCTGGTCGCACAAGGGGCGGGCTTTGTCAACTTCCCCCTCGTCAACGACGTGCGCGCACGTGGCTTGCTGGCGCCGTGGGCGCAACGCCCAATCCTCTCGCTTGGGGACGGCCTCTCTTCACGATCGGCTGGTGTGAGTAGGCGCACCACCGGTGGGTGAGCCTGCAGCTACAGGAACAACTCTCCGCTGCGGAGGGCCGGCTGCAGCACGGGGTCGATTTGCTCGAGGAGGACCGCAGGGCGCTGCCCAACCAGCTGCACGGGGCGGCAGCGCGGCTGCAGGCGCTGGTCGACCAGATGCAGCAGGATGCGAAAGGGGCTGCGGGCGAGAAGCAAAAGCTGATGGCGGAGGTACTTGAGCTGCGCACCCAGTATAATGGCGCGACGGGCGAAGTGGTCGCCCTCAAGGAGGAGGTGGTGGCCACCAAGCAGGAGAAGCTCGCCCTCTCAAAGGAGCTCGTGGCGACGCAGCTCTCCGCCAACGAGGAGTCAGCCGCGCAGGCCGAGCAGATCTTTAGCCTCGAGCAGGAGGCAATTGCATCGGCAGACCTTCTAGCGCAGCTGCAGGAGCGCGCCGCGAGCCTCGAGGCCGACCGTGACGGGAAGGCCAACGCGCTCGCCGAGCTGGAGACGACAGCAGAGACGGCACGGCTCGAGGCGGTGAGCTCGCAGGCGCAGGCGAGCAGTGCTCGCGCCGAGGCGCTCGAGGCGCGCGAGCGGGAAGACGATCTAGCGCTACAGCTGCTCAACATGAGCAACGCCTCCGCGACCGCCGAGTCTCGCCTCGCGGACGCTGCCGCACAGCTGGAGGCGGCGGAGCGAGAGGCCACAGCGCAGCGCTCGCGCGCTCAGGACGCCATCTCCGAGGCCGAGGCGGCGCGGGGGGAGGCGCTCAAGCTGGCAGAAGAGGTGTCAAGCCTCAATGTGGTGATGGAACGGCAGGCTCTCTCTCTGCAGCAAGACCGGCTGGCGCTGCAGCGGACGGCGGTCGAGGCGGCAGAGGCGCAGCTCGAACGGTCGCAGCAGGCCGAGGCGCGTGCTGATAGGGAGAGCCACGCGCTGGGCGAGGAGAGGGCAGCACGCGAGGCAGCGGTGGCCGAGTACGAGGCGGAGATGGGCGAGGCGCGTGCGCGCGAAACGGCGCTGCGGAGGGCGCTCGCCGATCAGGCGGCGCAGCTGGTTGCAGCAACCCGCCATCTCGAGCTCTTGGGGGGTGAGGTGCCGGAGACCGAGCAACCGGCGGCAGCTGCAGTCGGGGGAAGGGCAGTAGCAGCGGCAGCCCTAGAGGCCGCCGAGGCGGAGGCGGAGGCGACGGTGAAAAGAGTGCGGAGCCTCAAGCCGAAGGAGGTGAAGGAGGCCCTCGCCGCTCGCGGGATGAGCAGCAAGGGCAAGAAGGACGAGCTCCTCGAGCAGCTGGCCGCAGCAGTGCAAGTGGAGCAGACTTCGGCCGTGCAGGATGCGAGGGCGAGGGCGGCCGAGGCGGCGGCCACTGCAACGGCGGCCGAGGCCGCCGCGGCCGAAGGGACGGCCGCCCTGGCTAAAGCGGCGGTGGAGGCGGGCGAGCCGGGAGCGCTTAAGTCGGAGCTTGCTCGCTGCAGCGCGTCTGTCAGCCGGACGCTCGAGGTGAACCGCGCGCTCATTGACGCGTACTGGCGGATGCGTGCGCTGGCGGAGCCGGCCGCGCTGCCTTCGCACGCGGAGCTGCTTGGTGAGGCACTCGTCGAGCCACGGAGCGGCCGGCGCGCTGTCCCGTCGGAGCTAGAGAAGCTGCTGCAGCGCGAGGCGGAGCAGCTGAGCACGCAGCTCGCAAAGGCAAAGTCCGAACTCAATACCGAGCGAGACAAGGGCCGCACCGCGCTAGAAGGCTCGCGCGCGAAGCTAGAGCGGCAGCGGACCGAGGAGAGAGGTCTGGCCGAGCAGGCCAAGGAGGCGACGCGCGGCCTAGAGGAGAGGGAGGCCGAGCTGAGCGCCGCAATCGAGCGGGCCGAGCAGGCGGAGAGGCGTGCGCAGGAGGCGGAGGCTCAGCTGGATGGGGCCTCGGGGGACGCGGAGGCGACCCAGCGTGCGCTGCTCCACAAGCTGAGCCGCGAGGCGGAGGACGAGCAGGTGTCGGTGGCAGAGCTGCAGAGGCAGGTTGCCGCGCTTAGCGCAGAGCGGGCGGAGCTGCAGCGGCAGCTCGACGAGGCGAAGACGACAGCGGAGCCCCCCTTCCCGACCGAAGACGGGCAGGCGGCCCGCACGATCGCGGCGCGCAACGGCGAGCTGCGAGAGCTCCGCTGGAAGGCTCGCGAGCTGGTCGAGTCGCAGGCCTCCTTAGAGCGCGAGCGCTCGGAGCTCAAGCGACGGGCGATGGCGGCGGAGGAGCAGCTCGCCGAAATGCAGCGCTTCCTGCCGCAACACATCGGAAAGTACCAAAAAGAGATTGTGCGTCTGCGCGAGTCGCTCAAGGCAAGAGGCTGATTGCTGATCATTATTTTGTCTACTTTTTGCGTGTGTGTCGCGCCGCGGCCGCGTGTTGCGGCGCTCTGCCGGGCGCGTTCTGCGTGTGCCGCCACACGGCCCCGTGTCTGCGCGGTGTGCGCGCGGGGAAAGAAGCGCTCTACCGACCCTGGAGTGTGACCACATTGCATGTGCATGTGGGACATGACACATGCATGTGCATGTCATGCTATGTGTACCTCTTATGTCACAAGTACTCGACATGCTCGTCACGGACGACGCGGCACCAAATGCGCCTCACGGCGCGCCTCAGTGAGCGGAGTTACTCTTGCTGCGAGCAGCTGCATGATGGTCTCAAAGGCATCAGTGCCGGGCAGCTCACCGCGCCGCTTTTGAGGCAGCCATCGCCGCCAGACCATGCGGGTCCACACGCGGCGCAGGCCGGCCTGCTTGGCGCGCAGGTCGGTGCGCTCGAGTACCCGATCGAGCTGCGGCAGCTCGTCGTGACTGACGAGCACGGCAAAGTCGTCCCAATCGAGCAAGTCGTGCTCGAACGCCTGCGCGACCGGGTCGTGCGCCCCGTCGTGCTGCACAACCACCGGGACGCAGCCCAGTACGAGGGCGTGGACTGCCCGCATGCCCCACCCGGCGCCGCTCGGGGCGAGGCAGTACTGCGCGCGCAGAATCTCATCGTCCAGGCTCAAGGAACGGTTGACGGCGGGAAGGTAGTCGGAGGGGAGGAAGCGGTAGCCACGCCGGTCGCGGAAGCGCTGCCAGAGGCTGTATCGGTGTCCAAAGCTGTATCGCTTGACGGGTGGCCTGTAGTCGCTCTTGGGCCTGCCCGTGAAGGAGGTGGCGCACTTCTTCTCGAGCGCGCCCAAGTCCCTTGCCTTCGTCCATGTTGGCCAGCATAGCGCGCCGCTGAAGAAGAGTGTCGTGGTGCGCGCCGGCGGCGGTGCCCGCGGCTCAAGAACGGGCCAGAATGGGCTCTTTGTGATGCGGTCGGGGTTCATTGCCGATGGCACGACGAGGTCCTGGCCACGGCGGTAACACCGCTTCTCTACCTTGCCGAAGAGACCTGTGGTACCACCCCAGTGCTGCAGCACGGTCCCAAGCGAAAGCTCGTCCCGAACCGAGCCCCAGAGAGTGGAGCATGAGCCGACGTCTCGTTGCAGGAACCAGAGGTGGTCCGAGCCTCGCGAGGCGTTGTAGAAGGGGTACACGGTTGAGATGTACCGATGCGCGCGGTATATAGGCGCGTTCGGGCCCCAGCAGCCGTGCCAGTCGTGGAATGGCACATAAAAGTAATCGGCTTCGGCAGCGACGGTGGTGCGATGGCCCGAGTCGAGGAGTCCCTCAAGGAAGAGCCACGGCGCCTTGCGCTGCGTCTCCCCCATACTGCGATGGCGCCATTGCGAGTTGTGGTTCGACCCGAGCGAGTTGAGCCGTGCGGGGAGGTCGTACACGTACACGCAAGGGCGTGCCGAGCAGCGGATCGGTGCGGTGGGGTGGTGGGCGCAATCGATGCCACTATAGGGAAGCGTGCAGTGGCAGAAGCCGTCGAGGCACGCGCCGTGGCCTGAGCAGTCGCGCATGCAGTTCGACGAGAGCGGCTCGCATGAGGCGCCTGCAAAGCCGGTGAAGCACATGCACATCGGCCGCCTATTCACGGCGATGTGATGCGAAAGAGACCCCCCCCCCGTCTTCTGAAGCTCTCTTTAACAGCGGCCACCCCGCGGTCCCGGTGCACCTGCCGCGCCCATTGCAGCCGGCGGGGCAGAGGGAGGGCGGGAGACTGTGCCACACGCCGCACCGGCCCTGTGCCACCAGGTCCACGCGCGCTCCATTCTTGTCGATTACCGACGCATCCCTCTCCCTCCTCTCGTCCTCTGGACCGCACAGCCGCTGTTCGCATTTCCATGGCTGCGAGTCGTTGTGGATGCACCTGCATGGCATGTGAATAGGTATACCTGCGGGAAAAGCCGATGGCGTGCGGCGTTGCGCTAAACCTGCGGTGCGTTAGCACTGGGAGCGAGCAGTCCGGCCCCCAGCGGTATGGACCGCAGTCGCACCGTGCCAGCGGCACCACCGCATCCGCCAGTGGCATCGCGCACACCCCTCCCTCGGCGCACCTCGCTGGACATGCCGCCTCTGCCGCCTCTCCTGCCGCCCCCTGCCGATTTGGGGCGGCAAAGTGCCACGCGCCGCCGGTGAGCACCGGCGTGGCCGCACCGGGCTGCGGCGGGAGGGGCGAGTCGCGGTGGCAGTACTGCGAGTAGTTTTCATCGACGCATCTGGCGGCGGTGCGTGGTGAAATTAGGTGGTGACAACGAGGAGGGTGAAGAATGCAGGAACGCACACACCGTCGGTAGAACTGGTCCCGCCCGCGACCAGTAGCGCCAGCGTAGAGCCACGGCGACGCCCACCTGCGTACCGTAGCGACAGTGACCACACGATCACCGCACGTGTGTTAGAGGCACAGCTATCGTGGGAGTGCAAGAGAGATAGCTGTGCGGTCGGTCCTGTTTGCGCGCGACTTGAGCCAGATGTGCTCGTCACGCAGCTGGGAGGCGAGCAGGGAGACGTTGAGCCGCGTCGGCGCCAGATCGTGCCGGTCCGCCTTTGCCAGCCACATCGAGACGCTTCGCCTTTTTCTCGGTCGCCGGCCCATCCGGCGAGGGCATGTTCGTTCGGACCAAACTTAGGATGGCCGATGGCGGGAGGGGGCGGATAAATATAACGCCACGGCGCTCTCGGGAAGAGATGAAAGGGATTTAAAGTTCGCCACTGCGCTCCCCCTCCCCCCTCCCCCACGCGGCAGGCGCGCGTGCTGCTGCTCGACCTCGGCCAGCCCCACGGCGCACCAAGCAGCCTCGGGCTCCTCTGACCGCGGTCGGCTCGGCCTGTCGCCCGCGGCTAGCCCGCCTCCCCAAGGGGAGGCGCCTTCTCCGCCGGACGGTCCCGGCGACCACGTGAGGAGACGGCGGTAGCCGCGCGCAGTCAAGTACATACATGCTGTGGTAGATTAGAGAGAGACCGCCCCACGCGCCGCCGACGTCTCTGATACGTTTATGTACTTGTGTACTCGAGGCAGTGGACCATGGTAGTGGGAAGTGGCGAGTGGCAGTCGCCGCGGACACGATGATCGGCGTGGCAACACGTGCTGAGTCGTGTGTGCTCCCTTCTGCCTGCTAATGGCGGGATCAAAAGTTGGTCGCTGCGAGGAGAGGTCAAAAGTTGGTCGCTGCGATCTGGAGGAAATGGAATTCCCCCAACGCCCCATGAATTCCACTGAGCCTGACCAATTCTTGACTTGTTGGGCCCTCCGTGGACCGTGGGACCGTGGCCTCTCTCTCGAGGTATGGAGCTACAAAGCGGCCAATGGTAGTAGGATGTATTATCTTCACGGCAGTTATGTAATTTCCGTACACGTTGTCCCGTTCCCCCAGGACCTGCCGAGCTTTGAGGGATGTCGATTTTTTGTAGAACCGACGGCGAGGCGGCGGCGCCTTGCCGATGGCAAGCGATTGCACAGCAGGGGAGCTCGACTGCCGGCTCTTTGAGCTATACGATGAGTACGGCCTCGCACTCCGCATTGGCCTCCTGTGCCTCGGCGTGCAGCTCGCGTGCACGGCGCTCTTCAAGGCGCTACCGGCGGGCGGCAGCTTTGACACGACTCGCTTCCCCGTGTTCCTCGCGCACCAGGTCGTCGCCCTCCCGCTAATGATCCTCCTGACCTACATGGGTTGCGCCGCCTACTACAGTCCCGCGGCCGACTCCCAGCTCGCCGACGCGGCCGGCGCGCACGGGCGGAGCACGTACCCCGTCGCCGCCGGCCGGGACATCTCCCTGGTCATCCTCGGGATGCAGCTCTTCTGGGACCTGCCCGTGACATTGCACGCCGAGATGTATGACGCTGTCAACCTGGCGCACCCACGTCGGGACGGCGACTTCTGTGGCCCTGCGGAACCGTCTCGGAGCCTTCTCGGAGCCTTCCCCATAGGCGCACCACGTGGGGATGGCCATCTCTGCGGCCCTCTCGCTCTCGCCGTACGTGCAGTACTGGGTCCCCTTCTTCGGCGGGCTGATTGAGGCCCCCCCCCTTCGCGCCGCGTGCGTCGGATGCTCCGTTGTTAAGCTCCTTCTCCCTTTCCGACTGGACTCATAGGCCTCCTCCATCCCCCTCGTCCTCGCCGACGTCTTCCACCCCAAGCGGTACCAGGACTTTGCGGAGGCGACGGCCGGCCGCTCCAAGGCCAACTTTCTGCTGCGCGTCACCTTCCTCCTCGCGTACCTGCTCGTGCGCTGCGTCTGGTTCCCCGCAACGGTGGCCTTTGGCGTGGGGCCGGATCTGCTCAGCGAGCTGCGCGGCGCGGAGGACGCGGCCGCAGCGCTCAGCCCCGCGCTGGCGCTGCTGCTGATCCTGCCCCTCACCTTCCTGCAGCTGCACTGGGGCCGGCTCCTCGTCCGGCAGGCGATGAAGGCGCTCGCGCCGCCGCCCGACGACAAGCCCGCCTATGACCAGCTCGACGACCAGCACGTGCTCTAAAAGCCGCGGGCTCCGTCCATGTCATCGGTGGGTGGGGGGTTTTGGAGCTGACTTTACGTTTGGAATCCGCTGCTACTGCTGCTGCTGCTGCTGCTGTTACGTCTTCGGTCCCCGCGGGAAGCCCCGCGCATAGGACAACAACGTCTGTCCCACACACGCACAGACACGCGAACATACATCATGCTCGGGGGCACCCCCCACAGTGTAGTCGTGGTGTGAGCACACAAGTACTAGCAGAGTGCACACCTAAGAATCAAAGCCTCTTGGTTCTTACGCGCGCTCGAGGGAGTTACCAAACTGAGGTAGCGAAAAATAAAAAAACCGGCACAGTCCGCACCGCCTCGCGAAAGGGTGAAGCAACGATCAACTCCAGGTCCAGCTTGGTCCTTGGACTTGCACTTGGCTCTTGGAACTTGGGTGCGACGCGTCGTTCACTTTCTTTTTTTGAGAGCGCCTTCGTTGTTAATAATACAAACAGATGGTCACTTGCCACAGTCACATACACGCACACACACACACCGCACCGCACCCCGCACTCTCACGCCCCCCGCCCGCCCCCGCCTAGCGCTACCGGTACTCAGTCAGTAGGCTGGAAGGAGATGAGGAGATGGAACAGCCCGAGGAAAGGAGCGAACAAACACGTATGTCGTGATGGGAGGTTAAAGTTGTGCGTTGTTCACGCTGCCCGGCGTTTCTCACTTTCCGGGACAGCCCCGCCCTGGAGGCAAGAAATGGCTCAGATCCACGCGGCAGCAAGATTCTTTTTTCGCACAAAAAATCCGATTCTTTTTTTCGCGTGCACCTCGGAGCACATAAATTCCACAGTACGTCATGATCGGAGGAGCTCTCGCCGCCGCGTCCACGGGCCTCGTGACACTGCAGCCGGCCGCCGTGCCGCTGCACTCGCCCATGCATCTGGCCGTGCCCGCGACTCGTCCGGCGGTAGCCACGATGTCGCTGCTCCCGGACCACAGCAGATTCGCTCCGCAGCAGCTCGCCTCGCAGGTGCTTGCGGCGGTGCTCGCGGCGGGCGTGGCTTTGGGCCCTCCAACGGGGCTGGAGGCGGCTGAGGCGGTGGAAGACGTCAATGCCGTCGCGGCGAAGGCCGCAATCAGCCGCTACAACACCCAGAAGGCGACCGTCGCCGCCACCGCTGTCGTCGCGGCGCCCGTTGTTGAGCGGAGCAGCGCGCCGTCGGCGGCGCCTGTCGCCGCGCCCGCCGCGGGTAGCTACGCGAGCGCCGAAGACGCCCTCAAGAAGGAGCAGCGCAAGGCCGCCAGGCCGGCGGCCGCGGCCAAGAAGGCGCCGGTGCCGGTGGCGGCGCCAGCAGCGCCCGCCCCGGCGCCGGCGCCTCCCGCTGCAGCGTCCAAAGTGAGTGCGACGAGCGAGGCGGCGGACCGGGTGGCGGCGGCGGCGGCGGCGCGCAAGGCCAAGGAGGCCGCCGCGGCGCCGGGTGTGCCTGCGCCCTCCAAGGCTGCCGAGGCGACCAAGGCGAAGGTTGCGGCGGCCAAGGCGGCAAAAGCGGAGAAGGCGTCCAAGGCTGCGGCGCCGGCGGAGAAGGGCGCGGCGGGCAGCAAGGCGGCGCGCGAGGCGAAGGCGTCCACGCCCGCGCCGGCCGCCAAGGGCGAGGCAAAGGTGGAGGCCAAGGCGCGGTCCTAGAGCGAGGGGAGTGGTGGGGCGTGAGACGCGTCTCACAGCCCGGGCGCAGGATGGACTTGGGGCATCGTCCCGCCGACGCACGCTCGCGACGCGATCCGCCCGCAGGTGCGGTCTGAGGTGAAGAGCGCAGAGGTGGCGCTGGCGTCGGCCAAGAGCGAGGCGAGCAAGGCGGTGAGCGCGGCGAGCAAGAAGAAGGCTCGCGAGATCAGCCGAGATCAGCCGAGACCAGCCGAGCAAGAAGCATGCTCAGTCGAGCCGAGGTCGCCCGAGATGCGACACCACGCGAGCAGGAGGCGTGCTTTCGCGCGAGGCGGCGCGGTGGGACGCGGCGGTGGTGGGTCGTGCTTCTCACTCACACACGCGTGCGCCGTGGCCTCAGGACCCGAAGCTGAAGGCGGCGGCGGAGCGGGCGAACAAGGGCGTTGAGGCGTCGGCACGCAAGCTGAGCGCTGCCAAGGCCAAGCAGCAGGCCGAGGCCAAGAAGCTCGAGGCCGATTTGGCTAAGGCTAAGACCAAGGCGCTCGCCCACTTGCACCGTCGCCTTGCACTCGCGCAAGGCTGCGGCGGCTCCTTGACTTGGGGGGAGGGGAGGGGGGGAAGGGGGGCTCGACGCTGTGCGTGTGGACGCACTTCACCTTGCCCCCTCCGAAGGCGCGCGAGGCTGGCAAGGTGGCCGCCAAGAGCGACTCCGCAGTCAAGCAGGAGCCCCTGCACCCCGGCCACACCCCGGCCACACCCCGGCCACACGCCGGCCACACCCCGGCCATGCCTCGGCCACACCCCGGCCATGCCTCGGCCACACACCCCGGCCATGCCTCGGCCATGCCTCGGCCACCCCGGCTCTACTTCGCTGATTCGACCCCGCGACCAAGCAGGCGGCCGCTGCCAAGGGCCAGGCCGAGAAGGCAGCCGCAGAGTCGCAGGTTCGAGGGCGGCGAGAGGGCCCCGAGAGGACGCGAGATGAGCCGAGATAGGCCCTCGCCGAGGCGCAGAAGAAGGCGGACGCGCTGGCTGCAGCCGCCGTCAAGGCGTCAAAGGCGGGCGCAGAGCAACGAAGGCAGAGGCCGTCCGAGACCGTCCGAGATCACCCGAGGTCGCCCGAGGTCGTAGGCGGAGCAGGCGAAGGCGGCGAAGGCTGTCGCTGACGCCGACAAGGCGACGAGGCCGAGGGGGCGAGATCACCCGAGATCACCCGAGATCACCCGAGATCGCTCGAGATGTCAGGCGGTCGACAAGGCAAAGAAGGAGATCGCGGCGGCGGGCGCCAAGGGCGATTCGGGCAAGGCACCGCCACCGGCCCGAGAGGGAGAGGTGGGCTCTGTGAGCAGCGTCTCTTCACAAGCCGCGGCTGTGAGCAGGCGTCCGTTGCGTCCAAGCAGCTCGAGGCGGCGCAGCGCGCCAAGAAGGCTGCGGCCAAGGGCGCGGAGGCGGCAGACAAGGCTGCTGCCGCGGCAGCAAAGGCCTCCAAGGCCAAGGGCGCGGCGGTCATCAAGGCGCGAGCGGGAGTCGAGATGTGGCCGGAAGCAGCCGAGAAATGTGCCCACATTGGGAGGAGGGGCGGGGCCTGTCCATTCCCCGCACTTGTGGCAGGCCGTGAAGGCGAAGAGTGGAGGCTTATCCGAACCATCCACGAACCCTCCTCCCGACCTCCCTGTAGGCCGTCAAGGCGAAGGTGGAGCCGTCGGCGGAGAAGGCGAAGACGGCGGTGGCGGTGGCCAAGGGTGCCGACGCCAAGGCGGCCGAGGCGGCGGCCAAGGTTGCGGCGCTGGAGAAGGCGCTGCAGTCGACGCGCTGAGCTGCGGAGGGGTTGGGGTGGAGGGGTGGCTGCCTCTCGGGTGTGGGCCATGGCGGGCGGTGGGTGGGTGGGTGGGGGGGGGGGTAGGGGCGTTTGGTGGGTCCCAGTCCCGCCAACTTCTGGCCCAGGGCAAAGGAGGGGGCGAGGGCTGGTTCCTGGCCCGGTCAGGATGCTCTCCCTACGTCGCCAGTAGAGTGGGGCGGGGTGTGTCGAGCTCCGCACATGTGCACTCTCATGTATGTGTGCGCGCGCGAGCACTCTCGCCTCTTATTCGAGCCGCTCGCGTGCCTTCGCTCCGGCCGGCTTCCAACCGCGACAATGTTGATTGACTCTCCGATATACGGCGCTGTCTACTTATCAAAACGACTAACCGCAAGACGAAATAAAATCTTCAGAAAATAAACGGTGGTCGGTGCGCGGAGGGGCGCGAGGAGACCGCTCTCCCTTCTCCTCAACATGCATCCAAGCACGCTCTCTAGCAACACTTGACCATGAGTGTGCCCTGTTCTGGGTCAAAGTTTTTGTTGAATTTACGCACGCTCGTCGAGCTCTCCCACCACAGCGCATCTTCGTTGCCTTGGAAGTGAGATGCCCCCGGCTGAATCGCGCGCGCCTTGTCGGTGGCGACCGGGCAACAGCCGAGAGGGATGCAGCAGCAGGGGCCGATGGCGACGGACTCGGCGTTGGCATCGACACCGTAATAGGTGCAGTAGCAGCAGGGGCACTCGCTCAGGTAGTAGCAGCCGCTCCGGATCTCCCGGACCCGCCCATCCATTTTTCCACGAGACATGGTCGCTGGAGTCGGGGCACCCTGGGCCGGGACGCCCGGATAGTCCGGGTACACTGAATTGCTGGAATACGCCACAGGCTGCGCGCCCGGATAGTCCGGGTACACAGTAACGGGCTCCGCAGTGACCATCACCGGCTGTGTGTCCGGCACATTGATCGCAATGGCATGCCCGCTGTACACGCCAGGCGGGCACGTCACCTGCATGGGCCCTGCGGGCGTGTTCACCTGGAAGGGGTCGCCTGGCGACACGTTTGCTGGGACGGTCACCTGCATCTGAGACATGGTCTGCGCGGCAAAAAGTGGAACGGAGTGCAAGGAGGTACGTATCTAGATATGTAACTTTTTTCCATCTTCGCGCTTTCTGCTGATGAGAGGGAGCTTTGTTGTAAAATTCTTTTTCCGTGCCGCGTCCGCGTTGCTTCCACACACACGCACACACACACACACCTCACCTCCTGCTCGACCGAGCGAGTTTGCGTTGTCCGTTGAGAAGCGACCCGAGCGAACCGCCGGGTGCCCCGCACCCAGCGGCCTCGCTGGGCCAGCCGGTGTGCGGTTCTTGCCGTATAGCCCCGGCGCCGTCTGCCGGACGCCTGCGTGTCACACGACGGAGTGCGAGCCGCTCGCGGTTCGTACGCCCGCTTGCGGTTAGTGGCGGGCCATCCCCGCTTGCGGGATGGCTTAGCGGGTTCGAGCCGTCACACATTGGCTGCCGGTGTGTGCCGAGGGCCGGGGCTGGGTGGGCGGTAAGCCGTCATTGCCCGGCGCTGCTTGCAGCGCTCTGGGACTGGGTGGTAGAGGTAGTGGCGGCGCTCCAAGAGTGGTACTCTTGGGAATCGAGGTTCCTCCTTTCCGCTCCCCCCCGCAAGGCGCGAGACACACACAGCCAGAAGACAGGGCTCCGCAGCAGCCTTGCTGGGCCAGAAAATCGGCCCGCGAGGTGGGGTGCTACGTAGATCGTAGTATGAGCCCGGCCCAGGTCGTAGTGTTCTTGCTCCAAGTGCTTGCGCTTCGGCGGTTAGTGGTGCACTAACCTCCGTCCGACCCGAGAAACCCTCCTCGGGGCGCTCCTCATCGCAAATCCTGCCAGCAGAGAGAGTCCTCCTACGGGAATGTATGTAAGAGCCACATACACTGAAAATTACTTTATTGAACAGCCAACTGCAGCCGAGGTAGGATGCCGCCCTGCATTCCGCGGCTGGTGAGAGGCCACGTGCCAAGGGAAGAAAGGAACGTACGAGTCTCTGCACGGATCGATGGCCATCTTCCGCTCCCAGTCTTTCTCCCGCGTCAAGCGCGCCCTCTCGTTCAAGAAGCGGGGCCGCAAGCAGGCGGCTGCGGACGAGCCTGGCGAGCCCGTGCCTGCAGCCGCTTCCGAGCCAACCATTGCGGAGCAACCAGACGCGCCGCCGCCTCCAGCCGACACGTCCCCGCAAAGCGAGGCGCCGGCGCCAGAGCCTCCCGCCTCAACGGCGGAGGAGTTGGCGGCGGAGGAGGAGCCGGCGGTCCTCGTCATCGCCCCCTCACCCTCGGCGCGGCTCGAGCCCGAACCTATCAACGTGATCCACCCGGCGGTCGAGGCAACCTCTGGCTTGATTGCCTGCCTCGAGGGGCAGTCGTCGTCGTACTTTGACCTATCAAAGGCGGGCGGCGCGGAGGCGGCGGAGGTTGACAGTGAGCTGGAGGTCGAGGCGGACGCCAGTGCGCCGCCGCTGAGCCCCACGCGTGACGAGCTCAGCGTAATCTTTGGCGAGGCGTCCTACCCGGCCGAGGTGGCGGCGGCGGCGGCGGCGGCGATGACGGCAGCGATGGCGGAGGAGGCAACTGCTGCGTTGGAGGCGGATGCGGTGGGCGTTGAACCGATGGAGGGTCAGGCAGCAGCGGCCGAGCCGGCCAAGGCGCCTGAGGTGGTGGTGGAGGAGGAGAGCGCTGCAGCCATTGAGGCGGTCCCTGTGACTGCTGAGGATGAAGCCGAGACGGAGACGTCTTCTTGCTTCACGAGCGACGCGTCCTCATCTTCGCTGCTGGCGGAGGAGGCGTCCGGCGCGACGGTGTTAGAGGGGGGGGTGTCGGAGGATGAGGTGTCTGAGCCGGACATGTCGGAGCCCGAGATGGACGACGGCGCAGAGGACGGCGCTGCCGACGACGAGGGGGAGGAGGACGAGGCGGTTGCGGCGAACGCGAGGGCGTACGCCGACCTGTACGCTGAGTACGCGCACGAGGCGGCGGCACGCGCGGCGGAGGAGCCCTCGCTCTTTGACCTGCTCAAGCGGTCCGTCTCCAACATGAGCGCAAGCCTGCTCTCACCCCGCGCGCTGCACTGCCTCGGCCGCTCGTCTGCGGCCGAGTCACAGGAGCCACAGCCAGCGGCCGGCGACGAGGAGGCGGCGACGGCCTCAGAGGCGGAGGCTGCTCCCTCCTCGCCCGATGAGGAGTCTGTGGCCTCGGACGAGGAGGCGGTGCGCGCTGCGGTGGTCACGCGCGACCGCGCGCTGCTGCTTCTGAAGGCGGAGGCGCGTGAGTACGCTGAGGTGGCGTGGGAGAGGGCGAGCCGTCGCAGCGCCGCCTCCCGCGTCAGCCGCTCGAGCTCGGTCGCCTCGTCGGCTCGCTCCGCTGAGTAGGAGCGGCGCCGTGGTGTGGGGGGTCCGTGTCTCAGGAGATACGTGATGCGTGTTCGTTCATTTATTGGGGGCTTTGAAGTTTGATACCTCCGGCGGGCTAATGCCCTTGAATAAGTTACATAATGACTGAATCCGCTGTGTTGCCCTCGAGATGCTGCCAAAAATATCTTTCCCTCCGACCCCCTTCGCCCTCGCACCTCCACGTCGCGCACGGAACCACGCGGTCCTCTGAGCTCTGTCCTCTCTCCCCTGGGCTCCTGCATGGAGTGCAGCATGGCAGGCCACGCCCACGGCGAGACCGCAGTCTTCCACAGAAAAGAAACAAAGCAGGCGTGGGAGGACGGCACGCCGCCACCACACAGGGACTTTAAGTCCACAATCTTTCCACTCGCGTTTGCTGTCTGTCCTCCCAGCGGAAATCCCGGCCGACTCCGCTGTGAACAGCGGGTTGTGCGTATACCAACCACTCGAAACAGCGTCGAGCTGTGGAAGAGAGCGGGTCGCTGATGGACCTGCGTGGCAAGACAGTACGCGAGGTGGAGGCCGGCGCGCGGATCCGCGTTTGGTACGAGGAGGAGCAGGACGGCGGCGGTAAGGCCCGCGTCGCCTACCTCGGCACCACGTCAGCCTACTCCGCGGCCGAAGGGCTGAGGGTGCTGTTTGACGGGTACGACGAGAGCGAGCAGGAGGTTGTCGACGCGGCGGACGAGTGGGAGTGGGCGCCCGACCTGCTTGGCCCCTTTGACGCAGTGAGGCTCAAGCTGCGCGGTGTCGGCAGACCAAAGCCGCAACCGCCGGCGCCGCCCTCACCGCTCTTTCCTTAGCCTAAAAAACGGACGCGACGCATCCGCGGTAAGGCCCGTAGGCGGGAGCGGTGGATGCGGGCAGGTCCGGCAAGAAGGCGCCGAACCCGCGCCAACCCCCCTTCCTTCTCTCATTGTGGTCAAACTTTAATTGATTGTTAATAGGCGCGGCTGCCCCGCGGCACCCCCAAGCCGCCTCTCGCTGCGGCGGCAGCCGAGCCGGCCGCTGCCGTGTCCGTGAGCACGCGAGGCACGAGAGCGGCATCCCACACTCCGCCGCCGCAGCCGCAGCCGCAGCCATCGCGCGCGTCGTCGAGGCGTGCCGCTGCCGCCGCCGCCGCCGCCGCCACCACCACCTCCGCCGCCGGAAGCAGCGCCGCCGACGCAGCGGGCGGCAAGGCAGCGCCGGCGCGGGCGGCGGCCGCACCGCCCGCGGGCAAGAGGCGGCGGAGAGGGGACCCGCAGACGGCGCCACAGCTCGCTCTCACACTGCTCGTCCGGCGGGGGGGCGTGGCTCTGCGGGCAGCAGACGGGCACTTGGCAGCAGGCTCGGGCGCGAGGACCGCCATCTTCAGAGCGTGCCTTGCGTGTGAACAGGTACCGTGTGCCGAGGCGGCCGCTCTCGCCGGCGTCGTCCCGCTCACTGCTCCCGCGCCGCCGCCGACCGCCGCCGAAAAGTGCGAGAGACGCCATATGTACGAGCCACTGCGCCGCCCCTCACGGCATCCTGACGCGGCTCTGCGCCGTGAATGTCAACAGGTACGGCGTCTGCCGCTTCTCCGGCCTGATCGCGCGGTGTGCCCCCGCCCCCTGCCCCGCCCCCCGATTACGTCGCAAGTCCAAGCACACGCACGCTTGTGCTAGGTACCGCGACCCAGCCACCGGCGAGCGGTTCGGCTCGGTGGACGCCCTTCGACAGCTGAGGGCTGCTAAGGCCGCGGAGGCGGAGGCGGCCGCCAAGGCTGCCGCGGCCGCCTCCGCGCCAGCTGAGGTGGCGGCTTAGATTTGGTTTATTTCAGCGGGGGCTTTTATGGCATCAGAAACGCGCACGCTTCTCAAGCAGGCGCCGAGCCCGCAGTGCCTCACGGCTTTTTGTCTTGTCCTACGGCTTTACCGATTTAGTCCGTAGACCGAAAAAATAAGAGAGTGTCACTCCAATGCTGGATGGATCAGTGACAGTGTGCGTGTGTGTGTACGTATTACGTATATGTGCTCACTGCTCAATGTGCATGCTACGAGACCAGGCGAGGCTCCGCCAGAATGTCCGGCGGACGGCGCGTCGGCCGGACCCGACGACGTCGGCGTGCGTCGCGGCGTGCGGCGACGCTGACGTCGAGGAGGGTGGTCTGCGAGTGCGCCGACGGCCGTAACCGACATTGGCGGCGGCTCGCGGTGCCCGCCATAGTGGTAGCAGCTGTCTCAGAGCGACAAAGTCAAAGAGCAGAGCGCTACTAAGCTCACCGCGTCGAAGCGGATAGTATCGAATTTATTTCAAAATCTGCAGGCGCGGAAAATTTTGAAGAAATTGTGCACGTGCGTGGCCTCTAGATTTTCATCAAGATCTTTCAAATTTGCGGTGTGGAGTTTTGGGGGGTCAGGGGTGGGTTAGGGTTAGGGTTATTAGGGTCTAGCAGGGTTAGGGTTAGGGTTATGAGGTTAGGGTGTTAGGGTTGGGCTCATAGTCTTGTTGTGTCTGTATATGCCAGCGTTGCAGGGTTCTGTCGCTGGGTGCTGGCCCCAAGACTCAGCCCCGCACGCTGACCACCGGACCACAATGCCGCCTCAAGGGCAGTCCAGCCACCTCTTACACGCGGCCGGCGCCCTCTCGCGGCAAAAGGGTCGAGCGAGCGGGCAGAGTCGCGCGGTGTCTGCGCACCCGCGTGCCGATGGGCGGCACACGCAACCGAGAGAGGCCCTGTCACGCCGCCAGTAGCGTTCCGCACTCCCCACGCCACCAAATGCCGCCTCAGGGCGCCGGGCTCGGCGGACCGGGCAGCGCGCGATGAGAGCATTGCGCCGGCCAAGGCATCGTCGCGGGCCCGTCGCGCGCTCAACCTGGCCAAGAAGAAGGAGGACAACTAGGCACCAGACAACTAGGCGCCTGAGACGGGTCTTCGAGCAGGAACGCAGGCCGTTCATGCTCGCCATCAAAGAGCTGCGTCCTCCGGCGGCCGCCTGCGCTAGAAGTGATCGGCGCCAGAGCCGGGAGGTGCGCGCGGTCGGTCGCGGGAGAGCGCAATGCGATGGCCTGAGCGAGGACGGCTGTGCGCCCGCGCATAAGCCGTGTCTGGGGAGGTGAACCTGAACGCGTCCAGTTGAGTGGTGGGATGTCGCGTGTGGAGGTGTTCGCCGCCTATATGCTCTATCCTGCGGCAAGACGGACGCGTTTTGACAATCAAAATCTACCTCAAAATTTGCGGCCGCCCCTCGAAATTTGCTGATCAAAATTTGCGGTGGCCCGGATCGAAACCTGTGCTTTGGCGCGTTGTGGCCCACACTGTCGCTTATACGCCTACCATAAACCCACGATAAGACTGCGCGACGCTGCGGATCAGCCCCAGTGCCCCTCCCAACCGTACAAAGGCTGCGGTGATTGATAGTATACACAAGCAACCCAAACACGTCGAAAGAAGTACACAGGTCGACGCTCGACACACCCACCATGGCTCGGATGTTGCTGGTGACGGAGCAGTGTCGTGACGGGGTGGTCACGGCAGGGGCCACCGCTCGCGCACACGTCGAAGGCGCGACCTGAGAGGAAGGGAACATTAAGTTCTTATGCCGTACCATCTGCCCTGGGTCGCTCGGCCACTCTCGTTGAAGCTTGGGCTCGACCCTTCCGCCGCTGCCGAGCCTACTCACACAGCGCGAGAACGACGCTGTTAGGTGGGTGGGTGCGTGATGCGCGTCGATCCGACGGCCGGTACGGGTGGCGAGGTGATGAGTGACGCCGGTACGATCATCGGGGTCCACTTTCCCGGTCGCAGGCTGCGATTGTTCACGTTTTGCGATGACCAGCGAAGCGAGTGCCTCGCTGGTCGTCGCAAAACGCCGGCCTGGGCGCGGTTCTTCGCTGCGCTCAGGTCCCGCTCGCATTCAGCAGTGTAAGACGGCTCTCTGCCTAGACGGAGGGCGCGTGTGGGATGCAGAAGTGTCGCAGGTACAGCTCCACATCGGTTTGTACGCCAAGAGCTCTTATCGTGGGTTTCTGGTAGCCCCGTACGACAGTGTGAAAGACTAGAGCCGTAACGACCCGGCGCTAAAACCCGGCGCTAAAACCCGAAGGGGGCATACGTTAGGACGGGTTAGTGCCGGGTTAGCGTCGGGTTATGGTAACCCGTTCTAACCCGTGCTGACCCGTGCTGGGTTAGTGTGGCTTAACCCGGTGGAACCCACGCGGCTAACCCGCGCTTACTGACTGACTCGCACCTACAAAATCGCTGTCAACCCAGCCACGTATCTTACCCCTCTCTCCGCGAACGCTGCGTGACTAGTGTCTCGCTTCTCCTGCAGGAGGCCCCGACGTACGGCTCTCTCTGAACTGTTGAGTAAGCAGACGAGACAGCACCGCGACTCTTTGGTCTCTCGAGAGGCGAACTCAACGGCAGCACCGCGTCACACTCCCCGCAAGCCCAGCCGCTCGCACGCCGCACGGTACTCGGCGAGCGCCGCCGCCTCCTCAGGCGACGCCTCCTCCTCCTCCCCGCCTGGCCCTGGGCGTGGCTCGGCCAAACGGACGCAGAAGACGAGCGTAGCTGCCGCCGCGCCGCCGCACGCGGGCTCGGGCGGCTTCTTCTCGTCTGGGTCGCAATCCCGCCCGCTCTCTCCCTCGCTCGCTCGACCGCTCTCCGAGTCGCCCTCTCGCCCGCTCCCTCGCCCGCTCCCTTGGAGCTGCGCCGATATCTCCTCGCACTCAAAGTCTGCCGCGAGCGCCTGTTCGTGGTGCAACCGGCTGAGGGGAGGAGCGAGCGGCGGAGTTCGCACCAGCCTGGCCGCCTCGCGCCTCGAGTAGCCAGCGCTCGTCGCCGCCGCGCCGGGTGTGCGAGAGCAGCACCGTCGCGCCGGGCGAGGCGGCGCACAGCTGGCCTGGCGGTGGCGGTTGGTGCAGCGTCAGGGTGTGAATACAGAGTCGTGTCGTGGCTTGAGTGAAAGGGGAAATAGCAGGGGCCGCTCTGCATCTAGGACAGCTGGCGGAGCGTCGTGGTGAGCTGCGGCAGGCTCTGCACGAAGGCGGTGATGTCGGCGCCGAGGATGATATCGAGGGAGGACGGCTCGAGCAGAAAAGGCGGCAGCGGGCAGCCCCACTCCAGCTCCACGGCGGAGCAGCAGTCGGCGACGCCGTTCGCCGCGGCGTTCCGACGGAGCAGCGGCAGAAGCGGCGCAAGGTCGGTCAGCTGCACGCTCGAGGCGCCGCACCGCGCCGCGAGGATGCCGCACGCCCCTGCAGAGGGAGCGGCGGCGCGGGAGGCGGAGGGCGGCGGCGTGGGAGGAGGGGGCGGAGGCGGCGTCGGGTCGGCGGAGACGGCAGTGGCGCACCGCAGCCGGCGCCGAGCTCCAGCACGCGCTTGCCTCGCCAGTGGCCAACCCCGGTGGGGAAGGCGGCGCATGGGCGCTGCATCAGCTCGCATAGGACCACCGCAGCGACCCAGACCGACGACTGCATGCTCTCCTCGGCGCACGTCTCGCCGCTACTCTGTTCGAGCGTGAGTGTGACGCCCGATGGCTGTAGCTCGAGCAGGGCGGGGATGAGGTGCCGCTCGCTGTAGCTGGCGGCGGAGTCGCTGCTGAAGGAAGTGCGCATCATATCTAAAGATATATTGCTCCCCCGTTGTCCGCCGTTTACCCGTGACCAGCGGAATTCGCGGACCCGAGGAGTCTCGCTCGAGCTTGAGCTGGCGAACCATCATGCCGCTCTCGGCACAGCAGAAACGCGAGCGCCGCACCGCGAAGCGCGCTGCCGAGGCTCAGGACGCGGCTCGCGGGCAGCGCAACCGCCCGGCGCCGAGCCGGTGCTAGGCCGCCTCCGCTGCGCCTGCTTCCTTGCGCGCCGCTGGACGTCGGCCGAGAAGACCGCTTCCCTCTGGGGACCCGACTCCGCGAAGATCGCGCGCGCGTCGTGAGTGGCGGCGCGCGCGCGATCTCCGTTCCCGGGCACGCCGGTCGCAGTCATGGGCTCCCAGGCTCAAAAGCGCTCCCGTCAACAGCGAGCGAGCGCCGCCGCTGCTCCTCCTCCCGCCGCCGCTCACCGAGACTCGGTGCCGCCGTTGTCTCCGCCGCCGCCGCCGCCGCCGCCGCCGCCGCCGCCTCGCGCCTCGCCTCCGTCACCGCCGCCCTCCATCTCGCAGCGGCGCGTCCCTCTGATGGCGCGGGCGCCTCGCTCACCGGCGCCTCGCCGCCGCCCCCCCCCCTTCTCGCGCCGCTCCGCTCGTGGCCGCCGCCTCCCCTGTCAATCCCGCCGCCTCCCCTGTCATCCCGCCGCCCGCACCACCGCCGCCACCGCCTCGCGCCTCGCCGCCGCCGCCACCGACCGCCCTCTCCCACCTACGGCGCCGCTCTGAGCGCGGTGCAGGGGGCGAGCCCCCGCGGCGCAGCCTCACCGCAGCGCACTGCGCTCTCCGCGCCCCTGACGATTAGTGAGGAGGTGGTGTTGCACAGCATGGAGCTCGGCGAGCGTTTAGCGAGCCCCTCACCTAGTGCATACATACATGTGTTGTGATCTAGGTCCGCGGCGAGAAGAACCGAGTCCTCGCCGGGCCGGGGGGCGGGTTGGGCTCAACAAGGTTTGCCTCTCGCACCCCGTCTGTTTTCCTTTCCTTTTTTCTCTGCAACACCCTCTCTTTTCCTCTCTATGTTCCGGGGACAACTCCGTGGAAATCGTCAAATTTTGGGCCCCCGCTGAGTGAGCCGAGTCTGAGGCTGGTTTGGGCCCAAAATCAGCCAAAATTTAGGCCAAATCGGCAAAATGCCGGGAATTTCGCGGAGAACCCGTGTATACCTGGAACTTACCCTGCGACCGCCTCGGTATTTTGTCGATTTCCTCAATTTTGCCTCAGATTTTGCCCCAGACCAGCTCTCAGACTCACTCAGGGAAACTCGCGAGTTTCCAGAATGGAGCAGGTGTATTCTTTTTTTGCTTGGGCGGCCCTGATGCCGGGGTAGGTAGGTAGGGTCTGGGCCCTCCCGTCGGGTTTTTCCCTCTTCCACGCTGGAATTTTCACAGCATAAAAAGAAATTTTCCCGCGGAAATCACGATGTCAACCCTCCCCAAATGGGTGATCTGATGCTTGTAGGGCTTGAGAGTGGCCTGCCATGTCACAAGCAGGACTGTGGTTGCAGGAGAGTACCACCAACCATCACTCTAGTTGGTATAGTACCCCACCTTCACCCCTCCCATGATTTCTTTTTTAGTTTCCCATAAGTAAGGTAGGTAGGTAGGTAGGTAGGTAGGGGCACCGCAGGGGCCGGTCAGGTTTTTCCAGAATTTCAGCATCAGGGCCGCCCAAGCAAAAAAAGAATACACCTGAATGGAGCACCAAACACCCTCTGCTTTCCCTGGAAATTTCCGGAAACGCAAAGTGCTGGGGACCCTCTGTTTTCCTTTTGGTTTTCCGGAAAACCTTGTTGAGCCCAAGGGGCGGGGTGGGGTCGTACCCAGGTACTAGATTTGGTTCGTGGTTTGGTGACTGCCACCCCTTTGGATACTCTCTTTGCCTGCTTCCAGAAGCCGGGAGTGAATCGTCGTCTCGAGGCTCGCGTTGATTCGTTGATTGATTTTATACTATCGCGAGGTTCTCGAGGTGGATATCCTTTGGCCGCGTTGGGTAGCGAGTCCCTAGCGAGGATTGGTGTAACCCGAGCCACGGAGGCGTGTTTTCTGACGGCCGACCGTCAGTGCACGGAGTTGCCCCCTGACTGAGCCTGAGGGAGGGTGTAGAGGATGTAGAGTGTAGAGCACTTTAGAGCTGTAGAGATGTAGAGCGCTGTAGAGCTGTAGAGCTCTACATCCGCCGCGTGACGAACTGCCTGCGTTGTAGAGCGATGTAGTGGCACATCAGGTTGCCCCTTCTCCGACTGCCCCGGCTAGTTCACGAGTTTCGCGGGAGTGACCCCATGCGTCAAACCCGAGACCTAGCGCGGGTGGGTTGGAGGGGGCTCGCTGCAGGGAAGGGCGGTGTAAGTAGCCGATCCCCGTAGTCCGCCCCGCTCCTCCCCATCGGGCCGCATAAGCGGCCACGCCTCGCAGATTCGTTTCTCGCGCCTGGGTCAGGCGCGCGGGGCATCCCCCGGGTCGCTCGACCAGCGATCCGAAGAGTGGCCGCTATGCGAGGAAAGGAGCGGGGCCCTCGATGCCTCTGTCCGGCCCTCCGAGGGGGGGAAGGGAATTGCGGGGTCCCCACGGGCGCCTCAGTTCGGCCCTCCCGAGGGGGGGAGGGGAGCAAGGGGGTGGGGGGATCGGGGCGGTGGGGGAGGGGTCTCGGATTTCGTGTGGCTAATACTTGCCTTTCGGGGAGGGGCCTCGGGAAAGGCGCGCGCGCATGCAGCCCTACGTAATCCCATCCTCCCTCGAGGCAGCGAGTAGGCAGCGAGAGGAGGTCTCGAGCGCCTATGAAGGTATGTGAGATGGTGATGGGAATGGGCGGTCGGTCGGTCGGTCGGTCGGGCGGGCGGGCGGGCGGGCAAGCGGGGAGAGGCGGGCGGGCGGGGCGGAGCGGGCGGGCGGGGTGATCGGAGAAATCGTAGCCACAATCAGCAGCAGCGGAGCAGCAGCAGCAGCAGCAGCAGCTGCAGCAGCAAGCAGCAGCCTGCCGCAGATTGCTGCCGTTGTCAGCGCCGCGATCCGCCGCCGCGCCGCCGCGCCGCCGCCGCCTGCGCTCGCCGCCTTTACACTATGAAGAGAGAGAGAGAGGCTGACAAGCTGCCGAGCCCAAATCACTGTGAGAGTCGTGATTTCTTGTTGGTTTTCAAAAATCTCTCTGATGATGATGAAGATATCTCCGAGTTGCGTCAGATGCTGCAGATTGAAGGTAGGAGTACGGGTGTGGAGCCCATGGAGCTTGGCCTGTACGCCATATTCTCGAATATCTTTGAGAATATAGAGGGCCGAGCGCACTTTCGTATTCGAGAATATTCTCGAGAACATAGATGCCCCAGCCGGCTTCCCCCTCAAGAATATACGAGCTTTCCGCAGCCCTTGACCTTGTAGACCTCGAATCCAAAGATACTCTTAATATTCTTGACGTCCGCTGCGGCGTCTAAAACGGTCTTGACGAACAGTAGAGGTTTCGGGTCGATGCCGACTGAACTCTTTAAGTTTTGGAGGTTCTGAGCGGGTTTGGGAGCGACTTTTGGCACTTTGGAGCGCGGGTTTTGGGCCTCCGTTACCTGCCGCGTGGCAAAAATATTCTCAATATTCGAGAACATTCTCGAGAATATAGTATATAGAGGGCCCAGAGAGAATATGATGCAAAGAATATAGATAGCCTATGCAGAGAAAAGCGCGTACAGGCCAACATGGAGCACAATTCAGTTGGTTAATAAAAATCTCTCTCTCTCTCTCACAATTCTCATTTTTTTGTCGTGAGAAACATTGTCCCACTCGCTGCTGAATTCGCACGGCAGTTGTGCCTTTTGTGGTGCCAGTCCATGCCAATCTGCTGTGAGAGGGCCTTGCGTTGTTAATTCTTCACAAACTATATCTCAACCCCCCCCCGCGCGCCGCGGGGGGGGACGGGCGAGGCCCAGATGCGGATCCAGAAAACGCAGACCCGAACAGTGCACATGTAGCCTCTGCATGGGGGCATGGCGCCACGCCCACGGCACCACCGCACTTGCCACTGCATTTCGCTGTGCCCGATCCCGATCATCTGGCCCGCTGGGTGTGCTTCTTAGCCCCCCGGCCCTGGATGTGAGGCTGCTAATAACTGCCCACTCCAAGTGCTCCAAGTGCTGTCCGAGAGGGATCAGGAAGCTGCGGCGGCGGGCGAAAAGGCGGTCCTGGCGGAACTTAGGGCGATCGGCCTGTCGCTCGCAGCCAGCGCCGGCGTGCTCAGGCCAGTGCAGGCACGGGAAGTACGGGGCCTGGCCAGACGACTAGTTGGCTCGACAGACCTCTTCTTGAGCAGGTGTTCCGGTGGAGGGGGGGAGGACTACCTCGTCAACGACATTGCACCGGGACCGACGTCGTCGGGGGGGCAGGCGATGATGGCATGCGTCTGCTGTGTGAAGAAGCGAGTGGCATCGGCGGGCCCGCTGTCTGAACACAACTCGGCCTTCGATATTCGGGCAGAGTGCGGGAGCGGATCGAGGGAGATCGGGTGAACGAGGAAGCGACGCGACTGATAGACAGCCTGCGACCTAGCGGAGCGCGAGGGGGAGGAGAGGCGAGGCCAGCGGCGAGCCCGGGCCCTGCCCCCCTTCCTCCTCGGGGGGAAGCAAGGGCTAGATCCCCCCCCCGGAGCGCGGTGAAGCGTGAACGATCGGCGCGTGGAGCCGCGGCTGGAGAGGCCGCAGGGTCGTGGGGCCGCCCCCGAGGCTCCACACCAGGCGTCGCGGCCGCCAGTACCGCCACCGTACCCGCCCCCCCCACCTCCGCCTCCGCCCCCGCCGTTGGGACGACCGCAGGGTCAAGGGGCCGCCCCTGAGGCTCCACACCAGGCGTTACGGCCGCCAGTGCCGCCACCGTACCCGCCCCCCCCACCGCCGCCTCCGCCCCCGCCGCCGGCGTGGCCGTCACCGTACGGACCCGCACAGAACTTGGGGGATCTGGAGCCGCCCCGCCGGAGGCTGGAGAACCCGAGGGAGGGGACCGAGGGGGGGGGGATGCCGTGGGGGGAGACAGCGAACTGGAAGGCCGGGACCGGAGGGCCCCGGGTGAGACCTGGAGTCAACTGTCGGAGGGGGGTGAGAGTTGAGCTAGCTCGGCCCCTGCGAGTGGGGTCGGGACATACGAGCTCACCGGGGGTAGACCCGCCGCGGCGGCAGCCGGACCACCGTGATCTGCGACAAGGAGGGCCACGCCTCCCCGAGCTCGATGAGGGGCCAGCGGAGGGGAGGGGCGAGCCGAGGACGATAGAGAGGCCGCGGATGCGGGCGCGACTCGTCGACCAGGGAGAGCCGGCCCGACCTCCCTGGGCGGGGAGGCGACGCGACCCTATGCCACCGCCCTCGCCCGGGGAAACCTCGGCCGGGCCGTCGACACTCTCGGAACCGGTGGAGCCGGGAGAAGCCGGCGAAGACGAAAGGCGGCAGCGGAGAAACCGAGACCAACAACGAGGGAAACGACCACACCGGCCGCGTCGCATGACGCTCGGGCCTCGGCAAGCGAACAAGAGAGTGAATCGGGGAGAACCGGATCCCCGGGAGGATGGAAGGTGGAGCTCCGGGACCGAGGACTAAGCAAGTGTCTGTGTTTGGGCGTGGTGTACCGTGTAATGTCCACTAGCTCCGAGTAGAGGGGGCGTCCTGCAGTTAAGGGGAAACCCGGTATCTAGATGCGCGGGTCCAACCCTCGGAGAACCGTGTTTACTTTATGGCCCTTCCCCTGCGAACGCGCACCCCCCAGGGCTAGGGCTCTCTAGCCCGTAACCCGATCCCGATCATCTGGCCCGCTGGGTGCGCTTCTTAGCTCCCCGGCCCTGGATGTGAGGTTACTAACTGCACTCCAAGTGCTCCAAGTGCTGTCACGGGCGACAAAAGCTGTGGTCTGTGCAGTGGAGGCTGTAGGATCTCTTGTGGCGCAGCGTGGGGCGATCCATCGCGCGTGTCGCGTGTGCTGCTGCATGTGTGGTTCGTTCGTTTGAGGGGCTGCATGTGAAGCGGTGTAACCCCTCTGAAAGATCTCTTGCTTTTGTTTTTTTGATAAGAAACTCTCACTCGTGGACATTTAGAGAGAATGCAGAATTGAAATCTATATGAGTGAGATTGATCGGAATGTAGATAGAGCATGAGGTACTGTTATATGATAGTAATAGAGCAGTTTGGTCGGAGGGCGCCCGGGTCGCCATAGTGTAGAGAGGACGAAGATCGAAGAGTCGAAGAGAGACTCGTGTCTACTGTGCGTCCCTGGTGAGTGGTGTCTCGTCCAGGGGGAGGGGCTCCGCGCCGGCGGCGCTCGCCGGGCAGTCCCCTTACTGTCCCCTCCGGACTCCGCTTCAGCGCCGCGCCTCCGGGCTGGCCCCACTAAAGCTACTGCATCGCTTCACAGCGACACGATGCGAGTCCGTGCCGGCCAGCACTCGGCAAGCGCTATCCGCACGGCAGATGCACGTGTAACCTGTCATGGTGGACGACATGGCAATCATCTCAAAGCCCTGCGGCGGGCGGCCGCGCAGGCCGTGGGAAACGTTCGCGGCCCGCGCGTCGGCCGCCGCAACGGCACGGAATAGGGTCTTCCGAGCGCGTACATCGGGATGATTGATCGCCCACAGTGCGGCGCGCGTGCGCGGGTGCACCATCTGCGCGTGGAAGCCCAGCTGGCTGCGCGCCAGGGCGCAGTTGCCACCTTCTTCCGCTCGCTTCCAGAAGGCGACACTGTCGCGGGGCGAAAGTCGGCGGCCGCAGATACGCGAGACGATGTAGTGCCCAAGCACGCCCAGCTGTAGCCGCACCGCGCCCACCGTAGCCACACCGCTCGTCTGAGCGTTTTGCGTGTCGGCTTTCCCCCGAACTCGACTGGAGTTGCCGGCGACAGGCCGCCAGGGCGTCCTGCGCCACTCCTCCACGACTTGGTTCAGGACGAGCTGCGGCCACACGGGCTCTATCCGTGGGGCCTCCACAAGCCCCCCGTGCCGCTGTCCTCGCGGTGGCGTCATCAGGCGCGAGTGCACGCGGCGCACGACCTCCTCAAAGAGGGCGCTGGACGGCTTGCCCGGTCGTGCGAGCATCACGCCCGAATTGAGAGGGATCCTCGCGCCTCGCCCCCTCGAGGCGCCCCATGGCGGTAGTGGAGGGGGCTGGTCGACCGCAACGGCGACGCCGACGCCTGGCAGCGCGGCTGTGGCGACCGCGAGGGGGTCGGCTGACCAGTATATGTCTGTGTCGAGGGAGAGCATCGAGTAGCCGAGTCGCAGCGTGCGAGCGATCAACCGCCAGCGCTGAAGGAAGAGAACATAGTAGTGGCGAGATGTGACGCCCACGGCACGCCAACGCTCGTGTGGTGCGATCGCGTCCTGGAAGCCGCAGATCGTTTGAGTTTCGACGATTGCGATGCCGCCGCAGAGCCGTGCGGCCGCCTTGGCCTCGGTAAGGACCATTGGGCGGTGGCCAAAGCGACGCAGATTCTTCACTGCCAGCCGCACATACATTTGCACGTCGTTGCCCATGCTGACCTGCTCTGAGCCCCCGTCAGGGTACGATGCCGTGAAGAGGACAGCAGTCGAGGCCTCTCCAGGAGCAGCAAGGCGCACCGCCTGCAGCAGGTCCCGGTCCTGCGTAAAGTTCATGAGCCGCATTGCGTTGGTAGCCTGCGGACGCACGACGGAAGTACTACATAATTAGCATTAATTCTCCCATCAATAACAGTACGCGTACACAATTCCGACTCTCGGACTTCCTTCGGCTCAAGAGCGCCGCGGTGCCGGAGGCTGGCGACAGTCGATCCCTGCATGTACTTGCCCTCGTTCGCGTCCGGTCGCGTCCCGCGTCTCCGCGCCCGTCCCGGTCTGGTTGGTATGGATACTTCCGAGGCTGGCAGCTGCCCGAGAACCAAACTTGCCATGGGCCGAAACATGCGCGGCCGATGTGTTCGGGAAGACCGCTGAAGTACTCCCAGACATTGTGTTATTCCTATGATACAGAGTGGTACCGCGAGACACACGCTCGCACCCCGAGGTCAAAAAACAGGGGCGTGTTTGTGGACGCAAAACGTGTTTGTGGACGCAAAACACCCCCCTGTGGGGTTCGAACCCACGGCCCTTGGTTCAGAAGACCAACGCTCTACCTCTGAGCTAAGAGGGGATCGGCCTCGAACTGGCAGCCACTCGATCGCGAGAGCGCATTGGGCGGCGAATGCAGCAAGAGGAGCGGCAAAACAACCCATTCCGAGTCGAGCAGCACCTCTTATACGCAAAAAATCATAATTTCTTAGTATTGTGAGTGGGGTGGGGATGTGTGTTTATGTTAGATTTTTAAAATGTTAAATGAATTAGTCGTGTTGTGGGAAGAAAGAGAAAGAAAGAAATTAATAAATATAAACGAGGGATGGGGAAAGAGGTTATCTGTAGGAGTGACTTCTAGAAGTCACTTAGTGACTTCTCGAAGTCACTCGCCCCGCGCGCGCACAGTACGTGCTCTAGCGGCCGGCCCGTGCACCGTGCGAGCCCCCGCGGACTCGGCCCCAGTCGGGCCGCGATGGGAGAGGCTCCTGGAGCAGCTTGCGCGGGTTCAAACGGATCTGTTTTCTCCTTTATCGGCGAACTTCTCGATTGGTCCCTCGCGGCGGCGCGAGAGTCGCACACGGCGCTGCCTACGCACCGCTACGCGATGGCACTCAAGCGCCGCAACCCCGGCGACCCGCAGGCACCCACTGCTGAGCCGGAGGCTGACTGGTCGAGGCGGATGACCTCGTGTTGGCTCTCCCACGTGCCGCCGCCGCTTCTCGCGGACCGCTGGTTCGGCTCGGAGGCAGTGGACGAGAGGACCACCGCAATCCTCGGCACACCGCGGCCGACGCTGTTTGCGCTCCCACGCAAGCCCGTGCGCGCTGGTATCCAAGTCGACTGCACGCGTAGCTGCGCGACGCCGCCGACCGGAGCCTCTCAATAACCAATGCGCACTTTCCGGCATCGACTACATGGACCGTCTGCGCGAGCTCGATGCGCCGTGCGTCGATTGAAGCGGACCGCCCTCGGCGGATGGCGCCTGTGCTTGTGTTAGTTGTGCTGTAGATAGGCGTACTGATCAGTGATGGAGTTTAGGAGCACCTCTATCTTGTGCGGTCTGCCACGCACGGAGCCCTAAGCACTTCCAAGAACCGACCCTCGCTGCGGCACGCCCGTGACCGCGCAGCCACACGTGACACGAGGCTCCAGTTCATTGCTCTAGATCGACGGGGAGGAATGCCACTCGCCGTCAGAATCGTAGTGCGAGGTGTAGCGCTCCGGGCGCGGCCCTGTACGCTTGCCGCTCTTGTGCATCCCGGGCGTGCGTTGTGCGGCGGGGCGTTTGCGAGGGGACCTGCGTGGACCCGGCGGTGTTGCTGGCGTGCCCGTGCCTGCGATGGCAGACGGGCTAGTACAAAAAAAGTGTTGGCGTGCGTTCCTGTGTAGAACGTGTGCGAAGTATGAAACGTATGGCGCGCCGCCGATCGACGACGCCGCGGCGCGACTCGAGGAAGTGGAGTGTGTCATGCGCGGGTTGGCGGCGGGGCGCACGCCCACCTGGCGAGGCCTGATGAGGCTTGTCCGTCGACCTGCCCGACCGCGTCGTCACCATCTTTGCATGCACGCAGTGGACCAGTCACAACTTGCGGCCTGCATCAACTTCTGCGATTGGTCGCCGGCGTTGGCAGATGTCAAAGAGGAAGAGGCCGGCCCAGGCCCCAGCGCAGGCAGAGGAAGGGATGGCGGCTCAACCGGCGGCCGCGCCCTTCGGGCTGCCGCAGCCGATGATGATGCCTCATCTGGCCGGCGGCGCCGCCGGCCCGAGCGGCGCCAATGCGGCGATGGATCACTTTGCTGCGATGGTGCAGCCCGGCTACCAGCCACCAGCACGCGCTCCGGCTGCGGCACCGGCTGCGGCTGCGGCGCCGGCTGGCGCTCCTGCTGGCGCCAGGAGGCGCCCCTCGGGCGCAGCAGCACCGGCTGCTGCGCCCGGCGGCGGACGCAATGCGGCGGCTGATGACGGCGACGGCGAGTCAGACCCCGAGTACGAGCTGGAGGAGGAGCACGACGACGGCGACGTCCCTCAGGAGGACACAGTCGGGTGGCAGCGCGACGACAAGTACCAGATCTCGCAGCGCGTAAAGAGCCTTGGGCAAGAAGCAGAGTCATCCCCACGTCTCGAGTTTGGCTACGAGGGCAAGGGCATCTTCGAGTTTGCCAAGGAGATGCTGCCGATGGAGTTCATCGATGCGCTGGCGGCCGAGATGGACGCAATCGGGAAGGCCAAGCACGTCGACGGCATCTCCGACTACAAGAACTGGGCTGTGACTCGCGACGACGTCCTGCAGTGGATCGGCGTCTGGCTATACCGGCTCGCGTATCCCACGCAGGGCGGCGTCGAGGCGTACTTCAACCCGCCCGCGGGCGGCTTCGGCCCAACGCACAACCTCGCGCAGTGGCTCAAGGTTGGGTGCCCGAGCAAAGACCGAGGCATCTTCTGGTTCAAACAGATGCAGGCGTGCTTTCGGCTGCCGACGTACAGCAGGCCTGCCGACCCGTTTGACAAGACGCGTCGCTTTTGGGACGCCCTGCGCGACGCGTTCAAGAAGGCCGTCACGGCCGGCTGGGTCATCTGCGTGGATGAGAGCATGGTCAAGTGGCTCGGCCGCACATGCCCGGCTTCATGCACGTGCAGCGGAAGCCGACGCCCAAGGGGCTCGAGCTGCACACCGTCTGCTGCGGCATCTCGGGCGTGATGGTATGGTTCGAGGTGTACGAGGGGAAGGAGGCGATGACCAAGAAGGAGTACTGCGCGGAGATGAAGGCCAAGCTAAAGGACGGGCCGTGGAAGAGCGTCGCGCTCACTGCCCGGATCACGATGCCGTGGCACGGGACGGGGAGAGTGATTGTCGCGGATAGCTGGTTTGGCTCGGTGCCCTGCATCACGGAGCTCTTTGAGCGGGGCCTCTTTGCGGTGATGATGGTCAAGACGGCGCACAAGGGGTACCCAAAGAAGTCACTCCTCGCGCTGCTCGGGTACGACGAGAAGAAGAAGCTGTGCCCCAAGGATAGGCGGGGAGAACGCTTCGCCTTCACGCGCACCTGCAATGCCGGTAACAAGACGTGCGAGGTGCTCGCGGCCGCGCACAACTCAAAGAAGCCGGTGCTGCTCGTCTCGACCGCGTCAAACATGCTACCCGCGGCGGACTACGTGAAGAAGTGGACCACGTACGACACCGCCGGCAACCCACAAGTGCACGAGATTCGCGTCCCGACCACCAAGGTGCACGCGCTCTACCACGCCAACTTCCACCATGTGGACGTCCACAACCACCTCCGTCAGGGAGTGTGTGCCATGGCCGACGTCTGGGACACCAAGCAGTGGCCGCACCGCCACTTTGCCGAGGGCATCGGGTTCTGGGAGGTCAATGTCTTCAAGGCGCTCACACACTTCCACCCGGACTTTGCGCGCCTGCAACACCCCGAGTACCGCTGCCGGCTCGCGCACGCGATGCTCACTCTTGGCACGGCACCGTGGGGTCAGCCTGCGAACGCGGGCGCGGCGGCGGGGCCGTCGGCTAGCCACACCTACTGCACGCTCGAACGGTTCAAGACGGAGGGCAAGCACGAGTCTGAGAAGCACCAGTGCGGGTACTGCAAGGCGCGGTCCTACCACTACTGCGCAAAGTGCTTCCCGGACCCGAGCCAGGTTGGCTACGCGATCTGCAGCCCGGTCGGGACCAGAGCTGGCGTTGGTAACCGGCCCTGCTTTGCCAAGCACCTGCTCAAAGAGGAGCCGGCGCGTCGGGCGCAGCAGCGCCCCCCGCCGCGACGCGGCGATCGACCATCGCCGTTCCGGCGGCCTGAGCCTGCGCCTGCGCCGGCGGCGGCGGCGCCGGCCGCCGCGGCGCCCACGCCGCGGCGCCCCGGGCGCGGCGCGCGCAGCTAGAGGTGAGAGGGGGTGCGTGGCGAGTGTGCGGCGGCCGGAGGGCGCGTCAGACGACCGCGAGGGCGGCCCACATGCGGAGTGACTTCTAGAAGTCACCCCGTTTCGGGCGTCTCACCGGCGTACTTGAGGTGCTTCCGACGGACGCAGTGGGCTGTCGGTGAGGTAGGTGAGTGTCTAGGGGTCGTCTCTGGGATGGTTAGCCTTGATTTTGATCAAAGATCGGCGCAAGAAACGGTGGCGATGCCTCGTGTGAACGCTGTGAAGAGTGACTTCTCGAAGTCACTAGGTCCTACGGAGAGACTTGGCTCTCTGTGCTAGTCCATGGACGCCACTTCGCTCTCGATCTCACAGCTCAAGGCCGAGCTGGCGCGGCGCGGCATCAGCATCGACGGCTGCGTGGAGAAGCGCGAGCTCGTCCATCTCTTGCAGGACGCGGCGGCGCCAGCGAGCAAGCGGCGGCGGCCGTCGCCAGAGAAAGCGCCAGAGCCGCCGCCCTCGCCACCACCTCCGCCGCCGGCCGCCTCCCACGAGGCGTGCGTCAAGCGCCGGCTCGTCGACGCGCTGCCGCGCTCCTACCTCCCAAAGGAGCCAGACCCGGAGCGGCTCTTCGAGCCGCACTCTGCACCGCCGCTGCACGCAGGCGCGACCCTCCGCGTCGCGACCTGGAACCTCCTCGAGACCGTCAGCGGGCCCAACGACCCGCGCGGCATGCATGCCGTCTTTGACTTGCGCCGAGTCAACGTGCTCCGGCTGCTGCTCGCGCTCGACGCAGACGTCGTTCTGCTGCAGGAGCTCTAGCTGCCCGCCACACACGCCCTGGCACGGAATGCGGGCCCACACACCACCACACACGCACGCACGCACGCACGCACACACGCACGCACGCACGCACACACGCACGCACACACACACGCACACACGCACACACGCACACACGCACACACGCACACACGCACACACGCACACACGCACACACGCACACACGCACACACGCACACACGCACACACGCACACACGCACACACGCACACACGCACACACGCACACACGCACACACGCACACACGCACACACGCACACACGCACACACGCACACGCACTCCGACACAAACCGGAGGCACACCGCCACTCGGTCCGGGCTGCCGGACACACGCAGGAGCTCTGCGAGGCGAGCCGCTCCTTCCTCCGCGCCGTCCTGCCCTCGCACACGCTGGTCGGCCACTTCCTCCTCCGCACCGCCCCCTCGGAGAGGGGCGTCTGGCTCGAGCCGCTCGAGGAGCAGGGCAGGCACAAGCCCCGTCGGCAGCCAGAGCCGTCGCTGAGCCGCCGGACCCTTCCTCCGCGTAGGAGGCCGAGAGGCACGTGCTCGTTGGCCACGGCCCGCTCCCGCCCCGCCCCGCCGCCCGCTGCTGCCAGGCACAGCCTTCGCCGACCCGTCTCGCGGCATGGCCATAGGCCCGACCGGCCCGCCCCGCAAGCCGCTCGCAAAGCAGACAGGTCCGCGCGGCCGCGTCGCCCACCTGCCGGTGGCGCGATGGCGGGGGACACAGGACGGCATCGCTCGCTAGGTCCGCGCGGCTACGTCGCCCACTTGGTGGTGCGCGTGCGCGGGCTGGCGGCCGAGCGGGAGGCGGGGGAGGCGGAGGCGGAGGCGGAGGCGCCTCGGCTGGCGCTCGCGTCGACGCACTTGGCGGCCAACACAGATATGATATGAAACACACGCATCCAGAGATAACGCACCGCACACCTCCTCAGACGGGAATGCGGGGCACGCCGTCGCCTCTTCACGCGCCTCGCCGTGCGCAGGCCAACTTTACAAACGGGCAGATGGACAAGACGGACAAGGAGGCGCGTCTCTTCCTTGCCACGCTCGGCCGCCAGCTGCTGCGCCTCCCCGCCAAGCACCGCTGCTGCCTTGCCGCCGGGACGCGCAGCGAGCGGCCCGCCCTGAGCCCGGGCTTGGAGCGCCTAGGCACCGCGCGCCGCTGCTGCTTGGAGGAGATTTCAACGCCGGCAAGCACGGGACCGGCAGCTTGCACGACCTGCTCACCGGCAGGCGCGGGCACGTGCTCTGAACTGCTCTCTCTACCCCCCCCCCCCCTCTCTCTCTCTCTCTCTCTCTCTCTCTCTCTCTCTCTCTCCCTCTCCCTCTCCCTCTCTCTCTCCCTCTCTCTCTCTCTCTCTCTCTCTCTCTCTCTCTCTCTCTCCCTCCCTCCCTCTCTCTCCCTCCCTCTCCCTCCCTCCCTCTCTCTCTCCCTCCCCCCCTCGCGTGCGTGCATGTCCGTACTCCTCCTTCACCTCTCTGCCTCACCGGCAAGGCGCCCCCCCGAGCCGTACGACTCTGAGGACGAGTGGCCGGGCGACGAGGGAGAGCTGCGCTGGCCGCCCGACACGCAGCGCGCGCCCGTCCGCCTCGCGAGAGACTTGTGGCGCGCGAGATGCGCCGAGATGCGCCGAGATGCGCTTTGATGCGCCGTGATGCGCCGACACTCACCGAGGATTGGCCGAGGTTGGCCGAGGATCGGCCGAGGTTGGCCGAGGGCCGCGAGAGACGTGTCTCCCGACGGGGAGGGCAGCGGGCCTGGGACGCACGTCCGTGACGTGTCCTCGGCCCCTCCCTCGGCCCGCAGGAGAGATCCGCCCGAGGAGGAGCGGTACTTCGGTCGAGATTAGCCGAGATGGGCCGAGATGAGCCGAGGAGAGACCCGCCCGGAGCAGCGGAGGGAGCGGCTCCTCGATCGCCTTTGTTGCAGCGCGGCTCGACCCCCCATCCCGAGGCGCGCTTCACACACACCCCTCGCCGTGGACAGGCGGGTTGCAGCGCGGCTCGACCGCCATACAGTACGCGCAGCAGCAGGAGCCGGGCCAGGGGCTGAGGGCGCGCGCGCGGCGCCAGGGGTGGGCCGAAGGCGGCGCCTGCACCGACAGCGGCACGTCGCCTCGCTGCTCGCCGCGCACGAGGGGCGAACAGCGTCTCCTTCACAGCTCTAGGGTGTGAGCAGGCCACATCGACTGGCTGCTCGCCGCGCACGAGTTTGCAAAGGGGCAGCCGCTCCTGCGCGCGCTGCGGGTCGGCGTGGCGACAGAGATGATGGCGCCGCCCCGCCCGCCCTGCCGCGGCAGCCGGCGTGAGCTGTGGACGCCGTCCCCTCACGCCTCCCCCCGTGAGTAGGTGCCGCCCCTCCCGCCGCGGCAGCCGTCCGAGGTGCCCTCGCTGCCGCCGGGCGGCTGCATCTTCCCGTCGGACCACTACCCCGTCTTCGCCGACGTGCAGCTGGTGCCGCACGGGTGAGCGGGGGATCTCAGCAGCGGCAGAGCGAGGGGGGAGGCGTGAATTCTTTTTAGGTTGAACTCTTTGAATTCTTTTTAGTTTCAAATGGACGCCAATGGACGCATAATTACGACGGAAAGTATTCTCCACTTCCGATTTCGTCGGAAAGCGACCCACCGCGCGGTTTGGTTTTGTAGGTTTGTTGTTGGCAAAGCAAGACACAGCGCTCACACAAAATCACAATGGGCGGAAAAGCGAACGAGTCACTTAACAGGGGTCGATTGGGGCGGGCCGCCACCCTGTCCAGAGGCGGAGGGAGGTGCCTTTCTGGTTTGGTTGCAGTGACAGGTTTCATCAGAGCCAGGCAGTTTACAACCGAGAGAACACACAACAACGAACCTAACGACACAGTACAACGACTCGGGCAAATTCATTCCACAGTATGAGCGCGTTCTGGAAGGTCGGTTGTTTTGTTTCGGAGTTTACCGTACCTATCAAGCAGTCCCTCGGCCAAGTTCTAGGAGAGGCGCGCGGCGAATTTTCCTGCGCCCATGTCGACTGTCAGCCTCGCGCTCCGCGTGGCTGCGCTGGCGATCGCAGCTCTTGGGGCAGAAGACGCCGACGATACTACGAATGGAAATGGCGCAGGCCCCTTTGGTCTGGCGGCATTCTTGGCCGCCCTCAATCAGAACGACCCGCCTGACCCAAACTCGTACTATGACCCGTTTGACTATTTGGGCATCGACTTTGATAGTGTCACCGAAAACACGTACTCATACTACCCGATTGATGGCCCGGTTATCATACACCCCGATGCTGGCATCCCCTGCCGCTGCGTCTCTGAAAGCGACCCATTTAGCGGTGCCGGTGCTGGGTCATCAGACGTAAGAGTGGACACGTTCGGCTGCAACTGGCATGTGGATCAGGAGCGCTACTACTGCTACGTGCGCGAGTCGTGCGAAGGGAGGATCCCTTCGACCATCATTCCCGGCGCTCTCTACATCTTTGATTGCGACCCCGATCAATCCAGCTCGAGCGCCGATCCGTCCCTGCCCCCGCCCTCACCCTTGCCAGCGGCCGAACCCTCGCCCTCGCCCGACCCGTTTGGCGACCTCGTTGATGACTTTTTTGGCGACCTCGACCTCGACTATCTCTACACCATGATTCCTCCCTCCTCCCCGCCAGCTCCGCCCTTGCCGCCAGTCCCGCCCGCCCCACCGCCGCTGGAGCTGCTGATGGCACAAAACCCTGGCCCATTTGTCATCGGCCCGTGCTCCCTCACTCGCGGAGGCCTTTGCGCCTCCAGCCCAAGATTCCCCGCCGAGTACTCCCATGGCAACGAGTGCATCATCGCAAACGTCGCGGCGGTGCCGCTGACGGCGCTCGCGTTCAACGTGGAGGGCCCAATCGCAGATGACGACCTGTTCCACTGGAATCACTACGGCATCGAGGACCAATGGGGAGAGCCCGGCGCCGGCTGTGTGTACGACTACCTCACCATCGATGGGGTCAAGTTCTGCGGCACCACAGGCCCGGACGGTGTCGTCCCCATCGAGAGAGTAATTCGGTGGAGGGCCGACAGCTCTACTGGTGGCTCCCCTGGCAACGGTGCGATTGGCTGGGAGATATGCTGGTCTTCGGACGTGCCTCCTGCCCCCCCGCCCGCGCCGTACCCGCCTCTCCCGTCTCCGCCATTAATGTACCCCTCTCCCTCGCTGCCTCCGTCTGCTGTCACCGTGGCGCGGTCCACAGACGAGCTGAGGGCCGCCGTTGATGCAGCCGTCTCGACCGGTGAGAACGCTTTGATTGAGCTGGACCAGCCGCTCTTCGACCTCGGCGGCGAGCAGATCACCTGCGACGCCCCCATCACCATCGAGATGAGAAGCGCCAGCGATGCAGGTGCCGTCACCGCCAGGCGCGAGTGGAAGCCAAGCCCGCCTCTTCTGACGCGCCGGTCCTTGCGCAGGCGCCATCATCGACGCCGGGCGCGAGTCGCGCCACTTCAACATCAAGAACGGCTGCTCGCTGGTGTTGCGGCGCCTCTCCCTTGTAAATGGCAGGGTGGACATAACCACACCTGGTTCCGATTGCCCCTTGACGGGATGGATCAACCCCTGCTCGCAACTTGCGGCCAATGAGGCGAAGAGCATGAGTGACGTTCCCATCGTCCCTCCCAACTGCGGTGGGGGTTGCGGCGGCGGCTCCATCATGGCCTCGGGCGGTGGGTCTCTACTCCTGGAGTCCACCACAATCTCGAACTGTGAAGCGGTGTCGTCAAACGGCGGCGCCATCAACGCGGACGGCATGAGCGACGTGACTTTTCGCGACTCAAGCATCAACTTCTGCTCCGCAGAGCATGTGCGCTGGCCTCGCCCCGCACGCAATCATCCCTTTCGTGCCCCCCGCCCCCCTACAACCCCCCCCCCCTCCTCCCTTCCCTCACCTGCTCCTTGCCTCCCCGTTCCCCAGATGGGCGGCGCAATCAAGATCGGAAAGGGCACCAAGCTCACGCTGCTCCGCTCCAACATCACCAGCGCGGAGGCCAAAAAGGGGGCCTGCATCGCTCTCGGGGGATCAAACGAGGAGAACGTGAGGGAGGAGTACGAATACGTGAAGGTGCGGGCAGGATGGACGGATGACACCCTTATTGCATCCTTCATTGATTCGCTTGGCCCCATCGGCAACTACGGCAGCTACAACACCCTGCTGCTCAAGCATTCGAGCCTCTCCGATCGAGTCGACGGGCGATGCGGTTGAGGCTGGTCCGCTGACGCCCGGGCCCCCTCCCTCCTTTGCGATGACTGTGACGGGCGAACGAGTGTCCATCTTGGTGCCAGCCGAGACGGGAGAATGATGGGAGACAGCTGCGCGGGGAGGGGTAGAGAGACGTGGGGACAAGCCACGCGCATGCACATGAAGTTCAAACCTCCCCCCTGGGGCGTTCTTGGGTACTCTTGGACGTGCTGTCGTTCTCGTTGTGTGCGCGGAAGAGGTCTTTTCAATGTATGTGGCTCTTACGTACATTTTCTGATTATCTAAGATGTGAGACTATGGGTATGATATGTGCAACAGGATAATGTTTGATCTTTCTCCGCGCCCCCCGCCGTCCAAAAACACCGAAATATAAGTATTGTGCGGAGGGGGGGTAACGAAGGTGAGAGGGCCCCTTTTATCTAGAACTAGACCCCTTTTTGGCGACATCTCTCATGATTCTCTCTTTTGTTTTAGTTTCATGCGCGACATTATACCTCCCCACCGCGCGTGCTCACGATGCCACCCGGTGCAACACCCATGGCAGAGGTCGCGGCAAATGCTCCCGGCACTTTGTCCAGACCCAATTCGGCACGGCGCTGTTGACCTGCAGGCTTGCCGCGGGGGCCGCGAGCGCTCGGACGAGCATGAGCGGCAGGCAGCTCCTCTGGGCGCCGCGGAACTCGGAGCGAAAGAATGGCAGAGGGTGGGTGCGGTACAAGCGGAGAAAGCCAGGCAGGGTCGCATTGCTGAGGGCTCGCCAGAGCAGCTCGAGCCGCGCGTGCACATACGCGTCTCGCGAGACAAAGTCGCCCCCCAGGGCGGCCTCGATGGCGGCGGTTGCATTTCGAAACGTGTACCGTGCATTTCGTTGCTCGAAGAGAAAGAGCAGCCAGGACACCTCGAGCCAAAAGCCGACATCGATGCACCCCCGCTGCGCGTTATGTGCCTGCACGACCGCATCGTAGAAGCCTCTCCCGCTACCCCACGCGGCGCGCACGGCGCTCCAATACTCACGAAAGGCCTCGCGCTCATACCAGAAGCCCATGTCTTCGAAGAGCGAGGCGGTGAGCGATGGCACCCGCTTCTGCAGCGCTCCGACCGTGAGGCCGCGCGCGTCGCGAAAGAGGTGGAGCGAACACCACTTGATTTCGATGGGCGCCTTGTCGTCTTGCCGTCCCGGGCCGGGGGCTAGAGCCGGGGCGTCCGCGTACCACACTTCCCGTCTCGAGGCGGATGCCTCAAACAGGCTGGCTATCGATACCCTTTTCCACACATAAGCCTCGCTGTCGGTGACGAGCACCCGCACCGCGCCGAGCACCTCGTGAGCGTAGCGCGCCGCATAGGCCTTCTTGGTGCAGACGTAGAGCTTGCCGAGCCTTCCCCGGTTCTTGGCGACGGGGAGACTGGTCGACGAGGCCACGCCGTCCAGCCGAAGCACTGCGTGCGGCAGGTCAACCACCGTCAACATTGGCAGCACCGAGACTTTGAAGCGCTGCTGGTTGCGCGGCAAGCCCGCCTCGTGCGCACGGAAGAGGCTCCAGAGCGCTGCAGTCTCGTTTGGGCTGCTTGTGATCACCAGAAGTCTGCAGGCGGTCGGGTCGGCAACATTGGCGGCGTACGAGAGGAAGAACTGCAGCAGCACGCGGAAGTGGCCCGCGAACGTCGCTATGGCCAGGGCGATGGCCATCACGGCAGCACGCGGAAGTTGCCCGCCAACGTCGCTATGGCAGGGATGGCCATCACGGTCGTTTCGGGCACAAGTCTGATCAGGGACGCTAGGCGCTAGTGATGAGCGTGAATTCACACCGCCCTAAAATAAATTTAAATGCGTTTAGCGCCCTTCTTACCGCTTATTCCATATTCGAATGTCTTCTTACGTTGCTTCTTACGTTGCTCTGATCAGACAGCTAAGAAGTCTGATCAGCAAAGAACAGCGAGCAGTGACTCAAGAACAACCAACCCTGCCCTAACCATCGGACGCCAACTAGAACCAGCGTGGGGCTCTGACACAGAGGTGAGCTGCCTCCACGGGGAGCTTGGGACTGCGCGGCACTGCGCCTCACGACGCCCAAGGAAGCCTCGCGGCCAACCCGTCCCCAATTCCATCCAACAATCCCACCGCGGGCTTTCAAATTGCCCAGCGCCACCCGCCTTGCTACGCCCCCCCCCGCCTAAGTCCACCCTGTCACGCCGCCTCGAGGATCTCGGTGAGCAGCTGCACAAACTCGGCGCGGTCGACGTCGCCGGAGTCGTCCGCGTCCATCCGCGACACGATCTCGCTGATGTCGTCGTCCGAGAGGCCCGTGTGGAGCGAGGCGAAGGCCGCCTTGATCTCGGCCATCGTGAGGTTGCCCGAGCCGTCCGCGTCCATCATGTCAAAGATCGCCTCCGCCACCTCCTCGGCCGACTCGTCCTCCTCGTCGGTGAGCATGTGCGAGGCGAACTCGACGAACGAGACGGCGCCGTCGCCGTTCGAGTCGAGCTCCTCGACCAGCTGCAGCAGCTCCGCCTTCTCGAGGCTGGTGCCCATCGACTTCATCAGCTCGCCCAGCTCGCGCAGGTCGAGCTGCCCGTCCGCCTCGCCGCCCGTGTCAAACGCCTCGAAGACCTGCTTGAGCTCGAGGCCGCGCTTCCGCTTCTCCTCGGGCAGCGAGCGGAGGAACTCCTCGACGCTTTGCTCGGCGCGCACGCTCTGCGACGCCTCCTCGCGCTTCTTGGCCGCGCGCGTCTTGGAGCGCATGCCTTGCAGCAGCTTGGCGGCGGCGGCGAACTGCGCGAGCTTCATCTCTTGCATCACCTTCTTCGTGCACGCCTTGTCCCAAAACTCCTCGACAGAGAGCGTGTAGATCATCGGCGCGAGCGCGTCGGGCACCGTCAGGATCATGAGCGAGAGAATCGGGTAGACGCCGATGGCGATCCGCGGGTCGAACCAGGCGGGGAACGTGTAGCCGAAGAGCGTGTACCCCTTGGCCGGCTTGATGAAGATGACCATGATGGTGAGGTAGAGCGCCGAGAAGAGCAGCATCGCCTGCACAAACAGCTGCCCGCCGTGCACCGCAGCGTGGCGCTGGTCGTGACCGCCGCCGTGCCCGCCGCCGCCGCCGCCACCATGCCCGCCGCCGCCGCCGTGCCCGCCGCCGCCGCCGTGCCCGCCGCCGTGCCCGTGCCCGCCGCCCTTGACGCGCAGGCGGTAGAGGCCGAGCTGGCGAGAGACGCCCTTTTGGACGCGGGTGAGCTTCCAGGTGCCGGCGCTGAGGGTCTGCACGGGCGTCGCGTTCACCTCCTTGATGAGCGGCGCCTCGAGCTCCGCGTCGTCGTCGATCGGGCCCGAGCCCGCGAACGAGCGCACGAGCCGGAGGGAGGGCGCGTCCGACACGGCGCGCACCTGCTCCTCGGGCGGCTCGGAGGAGGGGCCGATCGGGAGGAGGCGCTCGAGGACGACGTTGTAGTGCTCGAGCACCACCTGTTAGCCGCGAGCACCCGAGATCACCCGAGATTCCGCGAGATCGTGTCGCGGCGCTCGAGCACCGCCTGCGCGGCGCCGAGCACGGCCCAGCCGAGCGTGATCAGCAGCCACAGGGTGAGCGGCTCGCCAAAGAGCGTCACCGTGGAGAGCTCCTCGCCGCACTCGATGAGCGCCGTCATGACGAGGAGCGAGACGAGCCACGACGAGTTTGCGAGGTGCAGCGTGTGCTCCAGGAACGACTTTGCGCACTCCTGCTGGTAGTTTGAGAACTGGAAGTCGGCGGGCAGCATCTCGCGCCCGCCCTTGCCGCCGCCCACCGGCGCGTCGCCCAGGATGAACCGGTGGCGCAGCATCTGGAACCGCGCCCGCTGCTTGGCCTCGGCGAGCAGCCACTTGCAGCGGACATACGCGCACGGCGAGGGGCGGCGCAGCCGCTGCGGGCCACTCACCTGCGGCGGCGTCTCTGCCGGCTTGGGCGCGATCCGCTCCTCCATCGGCGCGCGCTTCACCTTGCCGTTCTCGAGGGTGACGTACCGCGCCGAGCGCGTGAAGCGCGCGATCTGCGGCTCCTGCTCGGGCGAGGCGAGGGGCGGAGAGGTGGGTTGGCAGTGGGTCGGCAGTGGGCCGGGAGCGGGACGGGAGCGGGCCGGGAGCGGGCCGGGAGTGGGTCGGGAGTGTCACCTGCTCCGGCCAGACGTCGCGGATGGTCTGCCCGGTCTGCAGCGCGAGCTGTCCGGCGGCGTGCCTGAGGTCCTCCTGGCAGACGAGGTAGCCTACGCGGCTCCGAAGACGGTCCGGCGGAGGGGGCGGCGAGTCTGAGGTCCTCTGGCGGGGCTCAGGTGGTGGCCGTAGTCCTCAACGGAGGGGCCCTCGGAGCCGCCCTTCGCCTTTGCGAGCCGGCCGTAGTAGATGATCTGCGTCTCGTGCGCGTCGAGGATCTGCTCGCGCTTTGCGACGCAGGCGAGCAGCCAGAGGGCCCACATGAGGAAGAGGACGAGCACGAAGAAGAGCGCAAAGTGGATCTTCTCGAACATGTGCACCAGGTGCTCGTCGTCCTCGAAGACCGCCTCGGAGATGTGCTGCAGCACCTGGTGGGCTCACAGAGAGGCGCCTCAGAGTGATTGCTTGCTTGGCGGATGAAGACCGCGTCCCTGTGTGGTGCGTCGCCTCGGACTGCAGCAGGATGAAGGTGACGAGGGCGAGGAAGCCGAGCACGGTCAGCTCGCCCCAGATGCGCTCGAGGACGGGGCGGTACTTGCGGAACTTCTCCTCGACCACCTCCTTGCCGTTCTCGAAGATGAGCGTGAAGATGACCAGCACGATGATGATGGACAGCTGCGCCTGCGCCTCGACGAACCCCTCGACGTGGTGCGCCGCATGGTGCACGGCGGCGTGGGCGGCGTGGTGGACCGCGGAGGCGGTGCGCTGCACGTGGTGGTACCAGTGCGGCTTCTTGCACGTGCCGCAGGTGAGCGGGCAGTAGAAGGCGACCGTCTCCGCGTTGTGCTCCGCGTCGCAGTCGGCCGAGCCAATGAGAGGCGTGAGGTCTTGGCATGTGCGGCTGTCGGACGTCGGGTCGGGACCGTCCCACTTGTAGTGGGGGTCGTCGTAGCAGCCGCCCTCCTCCTCCTCCTCGCCCTCCTCCTCCCCGTGCCCTCCCTCCTCCTCCGCGCCGTGAGCCGACAGCCGCCGGTGGGCCGCAGCCTCAGGGTGCGAGGCGGCAAAGCTGGTCGTGGCGTCGTGTAGGTTGTGCGTAAAGGTAAAGATGGCGTCTCCGCCGTGGGCCGCCGCCTCCGCGTCGGCGCCGTGGCCCGCGACCGCCTCGTGCCCGCCGTGGCCCTCGGCGTGCCCGCCGTGACCCTCCGTTTCTGCCGCGCCGTGCCCGTGCTCGCCGCCGTGCTCGCCGTGGCCGTGCGCATGAGCCTTCTCAAAGGCGGAGAAGCCCCAGCAGACGAAGGGCAGCGCGAGCGTCAGGATCAGCGTCCACGCCTGCCGCTTTGCCCACCACTTGAAGATGGATGGCATCGGCGATTTGGCCGAGTAGCGCCGCCGCCGGTCGGCGTCGAGTTGAGCCTTGAGCTTGGAGTTGCCGATCTGCAGGCGACGCGCGAGAGGCGGGCTGTCACGCGCGGGCGCGAGGCTGGGGCGCACACGGGCCGTGCTTTGCGCGCCTGGCTCAGTTCGTCGTCGTCAGCTGTCCTCATGCTTGGTTATCCTGCCCCCCCTGGGGCTTTGTGGTGGCAGCCTCCCTGATGGCGCCGCGTTTGGTTTTTCTCGTTTTGGGAGTCTGTCCAGTCCTGGCTCAGGTCCTGGCTGTTCTTCACCTTTCTACCTACCTACGCAAGTGTGCAGTATTTTTGCTTGGCCGTACATCATGATGAAATTCTGCAAAAACCTGGCCGGCCCCTGCCCAGCCCCTACCTACCTACCTACCTACCTACCTTACTTATGGGAAACTAAAAAAGCATTGCTGGGATGGGTGAAGGACTGAAGGTGGGGTATACTGACCAACAAAGTGATGGCTGGTGGTACTCTCCTGCAACCACAGTCCTTCCTGTGACATGGCAGGCCACTCTCAAGAAGGAAGAGAACTCTGTGTGACACATTTCTTGTTGGCTTCTAAAAATCTCTCTCTCAAGCCCTACAAGCACCAGATCACACACTTGCAAAACACACACACACTTGGGGAGGGTTGACATCGTGATTTCCGCGGAAAATTTCTTTTTCTGCTGTGAAATTTCCGGCGTGAAGAGAGGGAACCCCCGACGGGAGGCCCAGGCCTACCCTACCTTGTACCTACCCCGTCATGTACTGTACGGCCAAGCAAAAATACTACACACTTGAGTCTCGTGGGATTTCGTGGGGCTAAAGCGTAAACGAGGTGGGCACGACGCGAGGTGGCACGACGCGAGTCGGGTGGCGCGTGGAGCCTCCTACCTGGGGTCCTCTATGGTACGGGACGCCTTCGTTGTTTGTTTGAGTTGGCTACAGCCTACACCCCAAAACGGGCAACGGCCAACGGCAACGCCCGCGAGAGATGCGAGAGAAGCGATGAGCGAGACACAGAGAGTGAGAGAGAATCTCATTCACAACCGTAAACACAAAAAATCTCCGCAGAAACTGTGTGCATTTATTTCAACGTTCTTGCATGCTCCACACTCACCACGGCGCTCCCGACGACCGCGTCCGCCCCGCCAAAGTACAGCCTGAACCGATCGTGGCCGATTGCGTGCGCCGCCTCGACAAAAGCGACCTGCGGCATGTTGCACGTGTACGGCTTGGCTCCCGCCATCCAAGGCAGCGAAGCCGGCGACCAGAGAGGTGACGCCGCGCTGGCGAGCACGCGTGTCGGGTCGTCGCCGTCGAGGACGGCCCACGCCGGCTGGTAGGCGCTACCCGCTGCCTTCCACGAGTTGAAGAAGAAGACGTAGTTGCCGTCCGCGAGCCGCAGCGGCGGCGGGCCAGCCTCGACGTTCGCGTTGCCCCACGCGGTCCCGCGGAGAAACGGCTCGCCGGGCTGCCAGCGAAGCAGGTCGCTCGAGCGGGAGACGCGGATCTCCCCCGCGCCGTAAAACAAGTAGTGCGGCGGCGCGGCGCGGATCAGCAGCGCCGCGCTCTTGTGCGGACCCTCAAAGACCGTGCCATGCCGCGTCCAGCTCGATGCCTAGCGTATCAAACAACAGTGAGCCGAGCGAGGAGAGCGGCACCGAGGAGCACACACATATACATGCAGCGCGGTGCCGAGGTGGGGTCGGGCGTGGTCGCGAGGCTGAGCCGAATGTCGCCGCTGACCGACCAGGCCGTGTAGAACATATAGTACATCCCAGTGCGATCGTCGTAGGCCAGCCTGGGATCCTCCGTACCTCGTTCGTCCGCTGCATCGTGCGGCGCAAACACGACGTCCGAAAGCTTGGCGAAGACGGGCGCGCTGCTGGTGTGGTTGTCGTCGCTAAGGAGCGCGGAAAATGAGAGGGCCGACGCGTTTCGCGGCCCGCTGCCAGCGCACGCCACGCACCGACCGCCAGCGACCGCAGAGCAGTTTTGGCTGCGCACGAGGAGGCCGGACGTCCAGCGTGTGGAGGCCGATGGCGCCACCCAAGCCGGGTTGAAGGATTGCTGGAATCGCGACGTGCCGTCGACAAAGCTGAGCACAGGAGTGGCGTCGACAGTCGCAGAGGCTCGCCAGTGGCTGGTGTTGGTCATCCGCAGAGAGAGACAAAGTTGTTCTTGTATCCGGGCGTCTGTTCTCGGCTCGCCACGAAAGATTTCGCGCGGCCGAACACAGCGTTTCGTTTTTTCTCACACCACGTGCCTCTGCACGTCCGTTCTTGAAAAAGTGGGTGGGTGGGTAAACGCTTCGTAGGCCCCGGATGGTGAGTGGGTGGGTGGGTGGGTGGTGGGTGGGCGGGTGGGTGGGTGGGTGGGTGGGTGGGTGGGTGGGTGGGTGCATTTGTCGTTTCTCTCTCCGTTCGCGCGCGTCTTCGAGGCACAGCTCTCGTCGTTGCCACAGCATGTCGTTCCTCGCACCGTGCCCACGCGACGGCACCAGCTGACCGAGATCGCGCTCCCTGACGGCTGCCGCGTGCCTTACGGGGGCGGCTTACGGCGCGCTCAACAAGTGTCAAGTCATCCGAGGGCGGACTGCTGTTACGCTCGACGGAGTGCGACGCCGCTCCAGCAGCTCGAGGGGTTCAAACGCGAGGCGACCATCGTCTCCGCCGAGCTCGACGACGAGGCGGCCGTTATTATCTCCTGTCCTCGGGAGGGCGGCGGCGGCCCGGTGCAGAGTCGGAGGCGCGCTCCCGATGACAAATATTCGCCTCACAGTCAAACACGGCTGCTCACACGCCCAGCCGTGCTCTGGTGCGTCGCTTGGGACGCCTCTGCCGCCGAGATGTCGAGGCCGGGGCGCACTCTTCGACTTGGGCTATTATCTGGCCTCGGGAGGGCGGCGGCGGCGGTGTAGGGGCGGCGGCGAGCTCCCGGTGGCAAATGCTCGCCTCACAGTCCAAGATGGCGGCTCGCGCCCCCGGCCGTGCACCAGCATGCCTCTCTAGTCCCGCCTGCCACCCAGATACCGAGGGCAGGGCGCACTCTTCGACTTGGGCTATTATCTGGCCTCGGGAGGGCGGCGGCGGCGGTGTAGGGGCGGCGGCGAGCTCCCGGTGGCAAATGCTCGCCTCACAGTCCAAGATGGCGGCTCGCGCCCCCGGCCGTGCACCAGCATGCCTCTCTAGTCCCGCCTGCCACCCAGATACCGAGGGCAGGGCGCACTCTTCGACTTGGGCTATTATCTGGCCTCGGGAGGGCGGCGGCGGCGGTGTAGGGGCGGCGGCGAGCTCCCGGTGGCAAATGCTCGCCTCACAGTCCAAGATGGCGGCTCGCGCCCCCGGCCGTGCTCTGGCGTGCCTCTCTAGCCCCGCCTGCCACCCAGATACCGAGGGCGGCGCGCACTCTTCGACTTCTCTTGGGCTATTATCTGGCCTCGGGAGGGCGGCGGCGGCGGTGTAGGGGCGGCGGCGAGCTCCCGGTGGCAAATGCTCGCCTCACAGTCCAAGATGGCGGCTCACACGCCCAACCATGCTCTGGTGCGTCGATTGGGTCGCGTCTGCTGCCCGTGTCTCTGTCTTATCGGCACGACGACAACAAGCTACCCCTAACCCTAACCCTAACCCTAACCCTAACCCTAACCCTAACCCTAACCCGAAGAACTCGGAGCATTCACCGAGAGCTCGCGTCAACGGACCGCTGGTTCCTCCATTCCGACCCGAAGCGGCCCGTTCTTAGGAGCTGCACAACGGCTTGAACTCTCTGACCCTACCCCTAACCCTAACCCTAACCCTAACCCTAACCCTAACCCTAACCCTAACCCTAACCCTAACCCGAAGAACTCGGAGCATTCACCGAGAGCTCGCGTCAACGGACCGCTGGTTCCTCCATTCCGACCCGAAGCGGCCCGTTCTTAGGAGCTGCACAACGGCTTGAACTCTCTGACCCTAACCCTAACCCTAACCCTAACCCTAACCCTAACCCTCGGCTGTGGGTCAGGCTGTGCTGTATAAGGCGCGCGAGGCTGGGTGCTTTGCTACCTTGCTTGTGTCTCCCGTGGCCGGGACGGTTGGTTGGGTGGTGGGGGTGGGTCGGTTTGTGTGGGTGGGTTCCTCGCCTCATCAGCCGGGCCGTGGGTGGTGCTGGGGGTGGGTGGGTGGTTCCAAGCCTCAGCCGGGCCGTGAGGTGGGTGGGGTGGGTGGGTGGTTCTAAGCCTCAGCCGGGCCATGAGGTCGGTGGGTGGGTGGGTGGCTCAAGAAGCTCGTGCACGTGAACGGAGGTGCAGAGGCACGTGGTCTGAGAAAAAACGCAACGCTGCACGGGACTGTCCTCCCATCCCTCCCGGGCTGCGTGTTTTCTTTCTTTCTATCCACACGTTCTGTCCAGCGTCCACCCATACCGCGTTGGTGTCCAGTCCGAGCCTGGCTGTTCTTCACCTTTCTACCTACCTACCTAGGTACATGTTTGAGATCACGACACGTGGTCACCAAAAGAAAGGGGGGATGCCAAGTGGTATAAGAGAAGAGAAACTGCAATTAAAATTAAAATCTTTCTACCTCCTCGTGATCCAACCCGCCACCCCCCTCGCCTCGTCGCCCTCCCGCAGCCTCGCCCCTACCTCGCCCGCTCGCGCCCGAGACTTTCTACCTCCTCGTGATCCAACTCGCCACCCCCTCGCCCGTCACCCACCCGTCGCCTCGCCGCTACCTCGCCCGCTCGCGCCCGACTTTCTTTCTACCTCCTCGTGATCCAACCCGCCACCCCCCTCGCCTCGTCACCCTCCCGCCGCCTCGCCGCTCCCCTGCCCGCTCGCGCCCGACTTTCTACCTCCTCGTGATCCAACCCGCCACCCCCCTCGCCCGTCACCCTCCCGCAGCCTCGCCGCTACCTCGCCCGCTCGCGCCCGACTTTCTGCCTCCTCGTGATCCAACCCCGCCACCCCCCTCGCCCGTCGCCCTCACCCCCGCCTCGCCGCTACCTTGCCCGCTCGCTCGCGCCCGACTTTCTGCCTCCTCGTGATCCAACCCCGCCACCCCCCTCGCCCGTCGCCCTCCCGCCGCCTCGCCGCTACCTCGCCCGCTCGCGCCCGACTTTCTACCTCCTCGTGAAACACCCCGCCACCTCACCCTCCCGCCGCCCCGCTGCTCGCTTGCCCGCTCTGCCCAGCCGACCGACGCCCCGCCATCCGTTGCCGTTATGCCGCCGCTCCTTACTGTCCGCCGTGCCGTCGTTCTTTACCATACCGCGCCGCCTTTCCATACTTCCTGCTTCGACGGGGTTTGTGTTGAGGAGTGACCCGTGCCGCCGTGTGCCCCGCAGCGGCCTCGCTGGGCCAGAAAGTCGGCCCCGAGTGCCAGCAGCAGCCTCGTTGAGCCAGAACGTCGGCTCGCGAGGTGGGTGCTAGTATGAGCCCGATCCGTCGCAGTGCTCTTGCAAATGCAACTTGAAAATGAAAAGAATTTTAGGGGGAAGAGAAAGCTGCGGAAATTTCTCTGCCTTCCATGGACGCGTTCTTACAACAACGTCGGCGACGGCGCTAGACACCGACACCGAGCCGACCCAAAATGCGCGCAGAGGTCTTCGCCAAGGACACACAGTCCCTCGTGACCGCGTCCAGGCTGCTCTTGAGCGTCGGAGCGCGAGGCATCAACGTGCCCAACAAGGCTACCGTCGCGCAGAACCCAGAGCTGGCTCCCGCGGCCGCGCTCCATTCTCTTGCTGCGGCCCTGTCAACGACCGAGATGAAGGGTGTCTGCCCACACTACTCGCTCAAGTTCAACAACGACGCACGTGACCCGGCCTCCACGCTTCGCCGATTTGAAGCCTTCTGTGAGGAAGCCGCAAGCCTGCACGTGCGCGAGATCCTGCTTGTGAGCGGCTCTGGGTCCCGCTCGTTCGACTCGCTCGCTTGCCTCAAGGCTCTGACGCTGCCGGCGGAGCGCCGTCCCGCCATCGGGGTGGCCTTCAACCCCTTTTTCCCCGACCGGGCGGCGCGCATGCGGGAGCGCGCCCGATTGCGGCAGAAGCTCAACACCGGGGCTGTCTCCGCCATCTGGCTGCAGATCGGCTCCGACGTGCTGCTCCTACGCGAGGCACTCGCGTTCCTCGCCGAGCTGCGGGGGGTGCATCCGGCCCTTCGGCTGTACGGCTCGGTCTTTCTGCCCTCACGCAAGCTCCTCGCGCAGCTGAAGTTCCGGCCATGGAACGGTGTCTTCCTCTCAGCCGAATACCTCTCCTCGGTCGAGGTGGCGAGCACGATCACGTGCCGCGTGCTCGACGCTTACGCGACGCACGGCGTCGAGCCACTCCTCGAGTCGGCGGTCCGGTCTCGAGCAGAGTGGCGAGCCGCTCGTGAGCAGCTCGGGCTCTCTCCCGACATCCCTGCTGCCCTGTCCACAGCCGAGGACCCTGCTGCCGATGCCACGGAGGCCACCGAGCCCGGCCTGTCGGAGCCGCCCCTCTCCAAAAGGCCGCGTCGCCAAAGCAATCCCATCGCGCCGGTGGATGCGGAGCCAGCAGCGGCGGTGTCGCCGGCGACCTCAGCTGGCGCTTCCGGCGCGGCCGCACCCACTGCTTGCACCCTCGTGTGGTTCCGGACCTTCGACATTCGCCTCGCCGACCATGCGCCTCTGCGCGCGGCGGCAAGCGCAGGGGCGGTCTGTCCGTGCTTTGTCTGGCCCGCGAGGCGCGGCACATGGTCGCTTGGCGGCGCGGCTCAGGCGTGGCTGCGAGAGGCGCTTCGCAGCCTCGCGGGTGGCCTGAGAGAGCACTACTCCTCACGGCTTGTGCTGCGAGCGCCGTCGGGCGGTGGCGACGCCAGTGACGAGTACCTGGCAGCAGCAGCCGCCGCGTCGTCCAAGGTAGCTGTGCTTCGTGGGGCGGATTGTGCGGCCGCAGAGGCGGAGGCTGTCACGACCGCCGCGGAGTTGCTCCGCCTGGCCGACGAGAGCAGCGCGAGGGCGGTGTACTGGCACCGCAGCTACGAACCCGAGGGACAGCGAGTCGAGGCGGTCGTGCGCGAGGCGCTGCGGGGCCGGGGCATCGCTTGCGTCGCAATGGCGGGCGCGTTGCTGTACGAGCCCGCTGCGGTGCACTGCCCGGCTGGCTGGCAGGGCGGCCACTGGGGCACTCTGATGCCGTTTCTGCGCGCGTGCGAACGCTCCGGGCCGCCGCCGACGCGTCCGACAGAGCGCCCAGTGGCGATGCAGCCTCCATGCGCGTGGCCCGCAAGCGGGGCGCTAGAGGACCTTCGCCTGGCCGCTCCGCCGGTGCTGTCCGGTGGCTCGGTCGGCCGCGACTGGAGCGCGGCGATGATGGCCGGTTGGGAGGTGAGCGAGGCGGCCGCGGCACGGGCGATGGAAGATTTTGTCGGCGGCGGCGGGCTGGCCGGCTACGAGGCGCGACGCTCGCGGGCAGACGAGCCCGGCGCCGTGTCGCGCCTCTCCGCCTTCCTTCGGTTCGGCCAGCTCTCTCCGCGCGCGCTGCACTTTGCGGTGCGCGACGCGGGATTGCCGCGCGAGCAGGTCAAGACGTTTGCGCGCCGACTGCATTGGCGCGACCTAGCATCCTTTCACCTCTCTGTCTTCCCCGAGATGCCCTGGCGTCCGATCCGCGCGCACTACGCGTCGCACGAGTGGTCCGGCGACGCCAGCGCGCTGCGAGCGTGGCAGCGTGGCAACACCGGCTTCCCCATGGTGGACGCTGGCATGCGGTGTCTTTACGCGACAGGGTGGATGCACCAGTCGGTCCGCATGGTCGTCGCGTCGTTTCTAATCGAGTACCTTGGCATTTCGTGGGTGGACGGCGCGCGTTGGTTCCACGACACGCTCGTCGACGCCGACTTAGCCATCAACTCGATGATGTGGCAGAACGCTGGCCGATCGGGGATAGACCAGTGCGCCACCGCCCACCGCCCTTCGATCCTCTGTATGTGAGCACTGACAGCCCTTGTTTCAACATGCAGGTGGAACTTCGTTCTCTCCCCCGAGACGGGATCGCAGGACCCGAGCGGCGGGTACGTGCGCAAGTGGGTGCCGGAGCTCGCTGGTCTGCCGACGAAGCACCTCCACGCGCCGTGGAAGGCGCCGGCGGCGACCCTCTCTGCGGCGGGAGTCGAGCTCGGCGCAACCTACCCGCACCGCATCGTGCCCGACCTGCCGGCGGCTCGGCGCATCACCGTTGCGGCGCTGCTTCGGATGCGCGCTTCTTCGCTTGACTTCAACGACGCAGGCGGCTACGACCTGGTCACTCTACCCACGGGTGAGACTACGCGAGTGTTCACCAAGCAGGAGTTCAGGCTCACCGCCTCTGGCCTACTCAAGCCGCCCCCGAGCGGCAGCCGAGGTCGCGGCTCGGCACGCAGCCGCCACACGAGCGGCGGTGGCCGAGCGAGTGGCCGAGGCGCGCAGTTGCAGGGCAAGGTGTCGACCGGGCAGAAGAAGATCTCGTCGTTCTTTTGACACCACACGCGTGTGTTTGATTGAGAGCAACCTCTTGGAGTGCACATGAGCGACGCCACTCATTTCTCTGCTGGGTGCGCCTATAATGTCGCCTTTTGCGGCCCCTTTGAGTTTCTCTTTAACAAAGAAAGAAAAATATCCCGCCGCGGGCGTCGGATTTCTCCTAGCTAGCTTCTTAGACTTAGTTTGAAATATCGGGCGCGTGTGAACGCCTTAGGCCCGCGGCCCACGGGAGTAGTCCCTCCCCATCCCCGGGGCCTCCAGGGCAAGCCACACTGTGCACTGACTGACTCAAAGGACAAAGCCTAGCGCGCAGCGCCGGGAGATGTGTCTTTTGACGGCACGCCGCCACCACACAGGGTTTAAAAGAAAGAAAGAAAACACACAGGGGTTTTAATCCGGTGCAGGCGTCGTGAAATTCTTTTTCCGCGACGGGCGCCGACGGGCACGACCTGTGCGATATGCCATGCCCATTCACACCGCCACCTCTTCGCAGTCCGTCCACGCGGCGCTTGCTATGGCACGCGCTGGCGACACCGTTCTCATCCCGTCTGGCGCATTTGTCGACTTGCGTTCGCCGATCAATGTGACCACGTCAAACATAACTCTGCGAATAGATGGAACCTTGGCAGCGAGCACGCCGCCTCGAGAGGGGTGGCCTGTCCTCCCTCCACTTCCGACATACGGTCGAGATCGCGATGGCGCCAAGTCGCACCGACACCACCCAATCCTTCTTACGCATCGCGCAGAGCATGTGAGAATTATCGGAGAGGGCAACCTCGATGGCGGCGGCTCGTGGTGGTGGACGCACCGTCACGCGCTCGCTGCCGGCAGGCCACACCTGATCGAAGTCTACTCGTGCACACATATCGAACTTTCTGGCCTTCGACTCAGCAATTCGCCATTTTGGACCGTTCATGTCTTCAACTCGTCCCACGTGCACGCGCGATACCTCACGATTCGCGTCTCGCCTCGCACCGCGCCTCAAAGGGCTTGGACGTATGAGGGCATGGCACCGCTCTATGCACCAAACACGGACGGAATAAATCCAGACTCTTCGAGCAACGTTCTCATCGAGCACAACGACATTTCCTGTGGCGATGACCATGTGGCGATCAAATCGGGTATGAATCAGGTAGCTCGCGACCCTCTGCACTCCTATCGCACCTCTAACATCACGGTGCGCCGCAATATATTCCGCCTTGGAATGGGCGTGTCTATTGGTAGCGAGACGGCTGGGGGGGTCAGACACGTCCGTGTGCTTGACAACGTCTTCACCGGGGGCTCGTGGGGAATCGCATTGCACGTCAAGACTGCTGCACAGCGCGGGAACTCGATCGAGGATGTCTCGTTCCACCACAACATGGTGCACAACATGACTGCGTTGATGCGCCTGTCGACGTTCGGAAAGAGCGTCATGCCCACTAGCCACGCGCCGACGAGCGTCAAAGGGCTCGCCTGGGAGCACAATGTCTTCGCGGGCAAGGGCAGCAGGCGCCTTCGCTCCAAGTTTCTGTGCCCGTCACATGCCCACTGCGCCGATGTGCGCGTGGCCAACAACACGCTGCCGCCCGGCGCTGTATGGCGATGCGCCGCCGTGAGGCTAGAGGTTGGAGCAGGTGAGACGCGGCCTCGAGGGTGCGGGTAAGCTAACCAAAAGTGGAGGAGGGGTGTTAGTATCTCAGCCCGTTGAAGCGTGTAGACCAAGGGGGGTGTAGACTCGTACTGTAGAGTCGTGTCGCTGTGTGTCGATAGATGATGCTGAACACGCACTGAAACACGCAAGCACGACACAAAAGCCGAAAAAGCCCGCGCGCGTGAAAATGGTGAATGCTGCACATTTTGTTGCTGTTGCGATTTTACGACCATAGCACACAGTCACGGAAGGTGGGCTGCATTGTGTGCGGTTGCAATATTTAGGAAATCCCCAGCTACACGGCCTGAGTGCTAAGAGGCGCACACTCCGCACACACCACACAGCGCGGCCAGCGACTGCAGACGAGAGCGGCGCGGCGGGTCACGGGACTCACCGCGTGCCAGTCTCTCGCGCCTGGCCTGTGCTGCAGGTGCAGCGCTCTGTGTCCGACCCTGCGAGGCAATCAGTACTTCCGTAGTGGTTGGGACTTGTACACCAGTCCTGGGAGCACTGGCCCGCCATGCACACCGCACGCCGTGTGCGGCGCCGCTGCGCGTTCGTTTTTACCTGGCCCTGCATTCGTTTTTCTTCCCAGGAAAGGAAGAAGTCCGACGCAATGCGAAAAAGGCAATCAGAGCTCATAAAATGTACAAAAAAACACCTTACTTTCTGCACGACCGAGTTTGCGCTGATGACCGAGCCGCCGGGTGCCCCGCAGCGGCCTCGCTGGGCCAGAAGAACCGGTCCGCGAGTGCTCCGCAGCAACCTCGCTGAGCCAGAACGTCGGCTCGCGAGGTGGGGTGCTAGTCTGGGACCCATACGTGGCAGTTCCCTTGCTCCAAGCGCTTGCGCTTCGGCGGTAGTGATCTGATCACCCGAATACCACGTTCGGATCGCTCCTCATCGCAAACCCTGTCAGCAGTTCACCCTCGGATATGTTCGTAAATAAATAAATAAAACGGGCACGCCAAACGAGGGGTGGGAGAAGGACAGGGTCCCCACCTGCACGAGCAGGATCTTGTAAGGACGATCAGGGACACAGGGGAACGGGAGCGGGGAGCGCATCGCGACACGGAGGGGGGCTGGGCAGGGTTCACCCACACGACAGGGTCCCAGGGATTCCTCTCTCGTATAGGACAGGTTGCACCCGGATTGTTCCGGATATGTTCGTTTAAGAGCTACGTAAACTGAAAAATACTTTTCATGACAGGAGGGACTTGCGGCGGCGGGCACCTCCACGCGGCGCCGGGTCCTCAGCGCGTGGAAGTGCACGAACCGTCCTGTGTGTATGTCCCTCTTACTGCAGCTCAGCGCCGTGGCGCAGCGCACGTTCGGTCCTGTGGGAGGGGGCCACGGCTGGGCAGCCGAGCACGGGCAGGCACCGTCTGTGAGTCACGGCGCACTGACTGTGCACGGTGACTCCCGGCTCTACCTTGTGCGCGACTCGGCGGGAGAGGACTGGGCGAGGCACTCCTACGTGCGCCTCGACCTGGGTGCGTCTCCCCTGCGCTTCACGATCGACACGAGCAACGTGCCGTGCGGCTGCCTGGCATGCGTTTACTTGGTGTCAATGCCTGACCCAGAGGCTGGCCGATCCAACTATTGCGACATGGCGGAGAATGTGGCGCCTGGCTACCGTGGTCAGACCTGCATTGAGATGGACATACTCGAGGCAAATTCGCACGCGATGCAGGCGGCAATTCACACTGAGGTTGGGGGCGAATACGGCTCGGGAAATTGTGATCGGAATGGGTGCTTCATGCGCGTTGGCGGGCCGCAAGCCGACCGGCCCCGGCAAAACAGCTACGGCGTTGGCAATGACCGGCGCATAAACAGCGCGAGGCCGTTCGACGTGGAGGCGAGCGTTGACGTGCAAGGCCGCACGACGATCATGTTGCGCCAAGAAGGGGTGCGGGTCACGTCGTTTGACCCTCGCCTCGCTGGGAACCCGCAGGGACAGGGCGTGCCGGCAGCGGCATTGCAAAAGACTCTGAGTGCGCAGGGCACCTTGGCGCTCGTGGCTTCCATGTGGCGGGCGAATGACCTCGCGTGGCTGGATGGCGGCTGCGGTCAATGTGACCTCAGCCGCGCCTCCTTCACTATCTCGAATCTTCAGTTCTCTGGAATGGCTAAGCCGCCGCCGCCGCCACCGCCGTCACACCCTCCGCCGCCGCGGCCAAAGCCCCCGCCTGCGCCGCCGGATCCCGTCCAGCCACCGCCGTCACCACCACCACCATCGCCGTCCCCTCCGCCGCCACTGCCGCCACTGCCGCCGCCGCCCTCTCCATTTCCACCGCCCTTGCCGCCGCCGCCGCCGCCAGTGTCGCCACCCTTCTTGCTTGGAACCACACCCGCAAATGCAGCGCTCGCCGCGCTGAGCGGTGCCCTACTGATTGGCGTTGCAATAGCGGCCATGCGCATCAGTCTTGGCTCGAAGCCGCCACCACCGCCGGTGCATGAATTCGCCATTTGATTGTTGTGCGGTATCTCCCCTCAGCTAACCAAGGATTGTACCGGCAGGCGTCCGGGGAGATTGACGATGGCGCTGCTGTGCAAACTCCTCGCGCCGTTGAAGTGGGCTGGGGACGCGAGCCGCCGGCCAGAGGGGTGTCGGAAGCCGTGACGAAAGTTCACTCTGGCATCATCTTCATTGTAGGCCGCGACGGGATGGATGACAGGGGCGAGGAGATGCAAGCCCTGCAAGCGTTGCTGCGAGCGCGGGAAAGCAAGTATGGGCGCCGAGGCCGACGGGCTGTTGCTCTGGACGAGGGCATACGCGAGCACGGAGGGGCTGGCGAGTATGACCGCACGAGCGAGCGGTCGCGCGGCAGCTGGCGCGAGGGACAGGGCAAATCGACTGCAGACCGCGATGCCATCGACGACGCGCTGCGCGCCGCATCCTGCCGCGATGGTCGGCCCCCCAGGCGGGGGGGCGTGATGAGAGCGAATGATGGGGTGATGGACTAGGTGCTAGACTACGTGGAGCACTTGCCTTCGACGTTTTTTTACTTGTGGCCGGACGTTACAATCGACGTGCGAGAATCGATGCTTTGCGCGATGAGGATGGGGCAGGCCGCGGGGGCCACTAATGATGCACCCATCCAAAGCCTCGCGCTCACAACAAACCGAACTCGACTGTACCGTCGGGATGGCAACGGCTCTTGTGCATGGCTTGTGACATCCCGTACAGAGCCGGATGCGGCACATGCAGCGGCATGCGAGGATCACTATGTCGAGTTGGCAGGAGAAGACAGCGTGGCGGCGGCGTGCAGCGGCGGCTGCGTCAAATGCGAGTACGTGCGCCTTCCCACGTCTGGCATCGACAGTGCTTGGGGCTGCCGTGAGGCTGACACTCTCTACACGCCTTGTGCCCTGCCTCCATTCCCACCACCGCCCGTGCCACCGTCCGTGGTCAATGTATCTTCGGCGCCGACAAGCTCACCTCGGACACCACCCTCGACGCCGGGCCAGCCAATCTCGCCTCCATCGGCCATTGGATCGCGGTCACGGCTCCGGCCGGGACAAGTGGGTGGCATCACAGTGGCCTTGCTCCTCTGTCTCGCCGGCTGCGTGGGCTGCGGGATTTGGTACAGAATAAGGTGAGCAGAGTCTGCAGCCGTCCGCCCATGGGAAGCAGAAGCCCGATGACCAAACCGATCCACACCGCACTGCATGCCCCGTCCACAGGCGCGACCCAAACCGAGACGTGTGTGTCTTCCCGACCTGCATCTGCCGCTTCATCGCGTTGCACGCATTCCGCTACGAGCTCAACCGCGAGCAAGCAAGGTGGGAGAGGGACGCTCGCCGGGCGGAGGCGGCTCGAGAGGCAGCAGACATGAAGGCCCCGCCCTCGACCGCGCCCGCCTCACCCGAGTCCAGAGACACAACCCCAGGTTCGATGCGATGGCCAGCCCCAGCTCCTTGTTCACCCGGGTCCGTGCGCTCGTCGCTATCGGGGCCGCGGAGTCCTGGGCAGGGGCATCCCCAAAGACCATTGGAGCCGGAGCGGGACGGACTGAGCCCGGACGCGATGAGAATCGGAGTGGTGCGGTCGTCGCAAGGCCACGTCGTCGTCGAAACCTCAGACGGCATGACGCGTATTCGTCGAGTTTAAGCATGCCTTTTCGTGCCCGCCGTCCCTACGCAAAGCAGTCGCGAATCCCGACGCCAGAGAGAGTGAATCCGACCATCGCGCTGACGCATTCTCCACTTTCGGCTACCACAACCACATGAGCCCGGCCTGCACTCCGACGGAGCACGACGGCTGTCTAGCCTGTCGCGCAGAGGAAGCCCAGGCGGCCTCACCAGAAGTGCGCACTTCCACCAGGCGACGTCCGAGTCACCCATTTTGTCGTCACAGGAGGTCTTCTGCGTGAAGAGCGGATATCGCGAGGAGGTGCGGTTCAATTATTAGCGAGCTCCCACTACAAAGTTAAGTGGATCGGTTGTTGTACACGAGGTGCGCTGCTTCTCCGAGTCCAATGAGGCGGCGGGGAGGGGGCATGAGGGGACCACGCCAATGTATTTGACGTACCAGGTGAAGGCTGAGAAAGAGACCCTCCGCGAACGCCCCTTAGTCACCCCACATCCCCCCTTTTGAGCAGAGCTGCGAATATCGAGAGCCGGAGTTCTTCGCTCTGGCTCGCTTCGAGGTTGTGATGGCCATCCTCATGTGTGTGGTAGAGCCTTGCGTTGTAGAAGAGGAGCAACTCGGGCATGACTCTTGGCGCCTGCAATAGGTTTGTGGCTTTGTTGAGTGCGCAGCGGCGCAAACGGATCCTCAGCCGCGATCAGCAATACCGAATCCAACAATACCTGAAAGGATAACGTGACGTGTAGTGTAACGCGGAAGGTGTGCGCACACCCGGCGGTGCTCCGCTGCGCCTCGTTCCAGGACCCAGCCCAGGACCCAGCTCTCCCAGCACGCATATGTGATTCTGTTACGAGGTACTATTGAGAGAGCAATGGGAAGAAAATTTTGTCGTCGCTACATCACGCACAAGTATTAATTTGCTTTCATGCACCTCTCACTCACTACATGCACTGGACTCTCGACGCGTAGCCGGCGAACGGTATATACTCTCACGACCGGAGCTGCCAACTCCCCGTCCACAGGCGGCTCACTGCAGCTGGCGGGGCTCCTCCCCAACGCCACGGAGGTGGACCCTTGAGTAAGGAGATGAGCTCGAACCGCTCGCTGTCGCTCAGCCCGACGCTGCGCGCGAGGCCACTCATCTCCTCTTCGGTCCACAGCTCGCGCATCGCTTGCACGTCGTCGGACGAGCAGCCGCCATTCTCCGGCGTATCCCACAGGTCGAACTGCGCTTCGAAGGCAGCGCCATGCTTCTCCAGCCAGCCGAGCGCCCGCAGCACCTCGCCAAGCGGCTGCGCCGCAGCAGCGGCGCCACCGCTCCGCTTCCTCTTCCCGCCCCTCTGCGCTGCTCGCGCTCGGCCCAAAGCCACCCTCGCGCCAGTGACGCTGCGAGCTCCGGGTGGCGGCGGGGGCGGCGGCAGCCCGGCGGTGCCGCCGCGCGCCTTGTCGCACTCGTGGCAGTACCAGTCGGTCTCGGGAACACGGCTCAGCGGCGGGTCGAGGCAAAAGATGTGGTATGGCGCGTCGCAGCCGCTCTGGCCGTCGCCGCACAGGATCATCTGCTCCTCCTTGTCGGGCCGGTCGCACACGCGGCAGCGCAAGTCGTCCTCCTCCTCCTTCGCCTCCGCCTCCTCCACGGCCGCCTCCGACGTGCTGTGCTGCGGGCAGAGGTACGAGCCAGCCTCCGCCTCCGCTTCAGTCTGGAAGCCAGCGCAAGCGAGGCACGCCCAGCGCGAGCAGCCGACGGCGTCACACCCAATGGACGCCGTCATCACCTCGCCTGCCTCGTCGTCGAGCACCTCGCCACACTCGCAGCAGTCGAAGCCCTTGGCGTGCGGCTGCGCCGTTGCCGGAGCCGCTACCGTGGCGCCGGAGGTCGGGCGAGGCCGCTTTTTCGAGCCTCGGTCGGACCGGCCGGCGGGCGCAGGGGCAAGAGAGGGAAGCATGGAGTTGCAAAGGCTGCACCGGGCCTGGTGTGGGTCGTCGCAGCGCAGCGTGCACCGCGGACACGAGCGGGAGCGGGAACTGTCGCTCGCTGCCTCAATGCCGGCGGGAGGCTGGTCGCTCGACGGCTGAACCAGCAGCACGGCGGGCGGCGGAGTTGGCACAGAGTGAGGCCGGGTGGTGGTGGTGGCGGTGGCGGCGGCGGCAGCGGACACCGGCGGGGCGGCGGGCAGCGGGGCAGCGCTGGGCTTCTTGAGCCTCTCCGGCGCAGCAGTAGGGACGACGTTTTTGCGCCGCTTGGTGGCTTGAACCGCCGCCGCCGCCGCCGCCGCCGTTGCCGTCGCCACCGCCGTCGCCCCTGCCCATGCTTGAGCCGCGTCAAGATCGTCTCGACGCTTTGTGAGGCGCTGAATGCGTGCCCGCGCTGCGGTCATGCCATCCTCGATCGACCTCAAGTCATCGCGCAAAACCTTCTCGTAGTCGTCGATCTGCTTGAGGCGATTGCCGTCGGCGGCGGTCTGCGCCGCGCTGCGCTTTTGCGGGAGCTTGCCAAGCAGCTTGATGTTCTTGGCCGCCTTCTTTTGTGCCTCAGCCAGCTTCGCTTGTGCCTCACTCAGCATCGCCTCCACCGCCTCCAACGACGCAGCGTCACCCGCACCGCCGTTGGCATCGCCCGCGCCGCTGCCGGCGTCCGTTGTGGCAGCGGGGAAAGAGGCGCGGGGCTCTGGGCTCCCCGCCGCGCCCTTGGACTCCCGCCTCTGCAGCCTTTGCTCAAACGGCTCGGGGGGCGGCGGGATGGAGGATTGGCCAGAGGAGGGAAGCAGACCTGGACGCGCTGCTGGACGTTCCGCCGCTGGCGCCGCCGGCAGCACCGAGGCTTTGGATGGGGGCGCAGATGCCGCCGCAGCGGCCGAGGCCGGTGCATGTGCCGGCGCCGCTGCCACCGGTGCTGCTGTCGGCGGCGGCGCAGTTGCCGCCCCCGCCGTGATGGGCGCTGACGCTCTCGCAAGGGCCGTGCCTTCCGCAGGGAGGGCCGCTGCGGCCGTGCGCCGCCTCTCGAGCACGCTGGCGGGGCAGCCGCCGACGGCGAGGCGGCGCGCCTTGATGGCCCGCGCATACTCCAGCGCGCCCTCCTCAGCGGTGTGGAACGCGCCAAGGGAGCAGCGTTGCTCACCGCTGCGCGTGCCGACAACCACGTGCACGCTGAAAGGCGGGTCTCCCGGCGCAGCCGCGCCGCTCCAAGTGACGCCGCGGAAGCCGGCACTGCCGCTTCCTCGGAGGAGGCAGAGCCCCTCCGCCTGTGCCGCGCCGTGCGGGTCACGGTCAGGAGAGGCAGCAGCAGGAAGCGGAGAAGAAGCCACAGCAGCGGGAGGAGGAGGCGCAGGAGGAGCAGGAGCAAGAGGACGAGCGGGAGCAGGAGCAGGAGCAGCGTAGGCGGCAGAGGCAGCGGCGGGTGAGGCAGCGGCGGGTGTGGTAGCGGCGGGTGAGGCAGCGGCGGAGGAAGCAGCGGCGGGTGAGGCAGCGGCGGGTGAGGCAGCGGCGGAGGAAGCAGCGGCGGAGGAAGCAGCGGCGGGTGAGGCAGCGGCGGGTGAGGCAGCGGCGGAGGAAGCAGCGGCGGGTGAGGCAGCGGCGGGTGAGGCAGCGGCGGGTGTGGCAGCGGCGGGTGAGGCAGCGGCGGGTGAGGCAGCGGCGGGTGAGGCAGCGGCGGAGGAAGCAGCGGCGGGTGTGGCAGCGGCGGGTGTGGCAGCAGCGGGTGAGGCAGCGGCGGGTGAGGCAGCGGCGGGTGAGGCAGCGGCGGAGGAAGCAGCGGCGGGTGTGGCAGCGGCGGGTGAGGCAGCAGCGGGTGAGGCAGCGGCGGGTGAGGCGGAGGCAGCGGCGGTGTGCATCGTAGGAAACGAAGGCAGCTTCGCCGCCGAAGCGTTGATCGCTCGCGCTTGATCCCACTCCTTCGGCACGTCAAAGAGGCTGTCGTCCCAAACCGCAGCGGTGGCGTCCGGCGGCGGCGGTTGGTGTGGCGGTGGCGGTGGTGGCGGCGGCGGCGGCGGCGGCGGTGGCGGTGGCGGCGGCGGCGGTGGTGGGCGGGGATGCAGATGAGGAGGCGGTGGCGGCAATGTGCTCCGGTCAATGACATCCAAGCTTGACCCGGCTCTGGCCTCATGTGAGCAGGCCGTTCTGGGCGCCATTGGCGGGGAGGAAGTCCACTAGTTTTTTTTTCTTAGCTCCTAGCTCGGCCGTCAGTCGGCCCGACCGATGTGTGTTTTTCCTGCTCCTTCTTCTTTCTTTCAGGCCCGCTCATCCCCTTCCCCCTCCTCGCCCTCCCAGCACTTCTCCTCCTCACGCTCCTCCTCCCCTCGCACTGAACCTCCTTCCTCCTCCCTCCTGCTTTCCTCCGGCGTGGCACCACCCAAGTCCAACGAACCTTGGGAGGAGGAGGGTGGGCGAGTCGACCGCGCGAACGTCCGCCTGACCTTGACGGTGATCGGCCTGTCGCTGGCTGGCACGGCGCCCAGATTGCGCAGCAAGTGGCGCATCTACAGCACAAGGCGCCCGTGTTAATCTGTGGGGACGAGGGAGACTCCCTCCGCGCGGCCGTCGGTGCCGAGGTCGTGCGGTGCTCCAAACCCGGGTAGAGTGCCACCGCCATGGTGTCGAAGAGCCTGTACGGATGGATCTGCAGCTCCCGCGGCGCCTGCTCGTACACCTGGTCAAAGGCGCATGCGCCCTTCGCCAGGTCTTGCTCGTGCGCCATGGCGATCGTGATGTCGAGATCCATGGCCTTTTTAATGGTGCTCGCCATGATCTCAAGTGGGTCGAGAAAGGCGCTCTCGTTGAGGTAGACCAAGAGGACTGTCTTTCCGCGCACAGGATTGCTGTGCGCGAGCACGGGCGCTGCCTCCCGAACAACCGCGCTGCCGGAAATGTCAGCGAATCTCAACTCCCTCGCCACAACCCGCGCGCCGGTATTTTCGTTAGAGAACAGGATGGTGACGGGCTCAACAAAGCAGTGCGGCCCGAGCTCACCAGCCACCTTGAGGCCGCCATCAAGGGCGCTGGGGCTTCGTTGGTAGGTCGGAAGGTGAGCCAACGCTCGCAAGACGAGCATCTTGAGCGAATCGAGCTGTCGGGAGAGCGGGGGCGCGTGAGAAGGGGCCCCGTCAAGTCTCAGGAACGGGCTGGCGGGAGGGCCGCCTGGAAATCGCCGATGCGTGCCCAGACAATCGGATCTTGCGCAACACCTTCTCGATCACCTCGTCGGGCCCGCCATACTCATGGTAGCCCGCCGGCGACTGATCGACGCAGTATTGGCGGCACTCACACATCATCTCATCGGCTGTAGCTCCTCCCTTCTGCTTATCCGTTTCAATCATTGCCACGATGTGCTTTTTCAGACCGAGAGATGCGTAGACCTCGCGCCTACACACCGAGGGGAGGGGGGGGGGGGCTGTTCGCCTGCTGGCAAGCCCAAGCGCAAAGGAGGGGGCAGCCGGGGCGAAGCCTGCAATTATTGCTCCTAAAATACCCCGCAGTGAGGAACATGACCACGATCGCCGCTTCCTCCACCGCCTTCTCCAGATCACTGATCTGTTTCAAATTCACGACGTCGAGCCAGACGCGCGCGCCCGGGAGAAGCAGCTGTAATTGCCGGACGAGCACGTGTGTCTACGAAAGGCGCGCTGCAGGAGGTGAGGGACAAGGCAGGGAGGGGAGAGCGGCTCGCCTAAGGCACCTGGTCTTGGCCAGTGCTCCACACGTGGGACATGAAGAAATGGAATCGCGTCCTCTTTGGTAGACTCAGCACAGGTGGGCGGTCGTTGGAGGCGAGCCTGATGATTGGCTGCTGAACGGCCATCCAGGCCTTGGAAGCGACCACGAGGCAAACGACGACGAGCATTGCAATCGTGAGAGCGACAACGAACACGCTGGTATTGTACGCGCTGTCGAGGCCAAAGAAAGTCGAGCACGTGTCACTCCACCGCCGCTCCTCGCACAACCGGAGTACCATGCCCCCCGTGAAGAAGCAGACGAGCAGTAGGTTGGCCGTGATGGCCAGGTTGTGGTCGGCGACGCCGTTGTACGGGCGGGCCACGGCGACCATGGCGAGGTAGAGGGCGCAGACGACGATGGCAATGACGAGACGCAGCAATCTGTTGGCCCCGTTCGCCGTGTCGATGAAGAGAACAACGGCTGTGAGGAAGATCTAGCGAGCACCAGGGGGGGAAGGGGGGGGATGAGCGCATGCTCCATCTGTCTACTTTCGGGCGACGGCACCTTTCGGTACATGTCGATAACCTCCCAGAAGAGGAGCGCGGGCTCGTAGTCTCGCCACAGAAACGATGACGCCCGCGCTAGCATGGTGATTCGCTTCCTCCGGAGCGCTGATCGGGTAGGGAGGAGCAGCATAAGGAACCCGATCGGGACGGCAACAGGCCAAATCACGAAGAGGGGCCAAAAGTAGGCTTGCAAGCCTGCCGACTCGTTCGACCAGCCCGGCCCGCTGTTGCAGGTGAGCGAGAGGTCGGCCAGCAAGAAACTGATCCGCCGACCGGTCTCGTCGTCGTAGGCAAAGGACTCGCACTGCCGCGCCTTGAAGATGGAGCGCGAGACAGAGGGCAACACCAAGTAAAAGACGAGAACAAGAGCGTAGAGACATCTCGCGCGCACAGCACGAATAAAGTACTTGCTGCTGCGAAAAGAGAGGCTGACCATAAGTGACGTGTCCGTTGAGAGTTCTGCGCCTTGACTGCTGAGGGATGTCGACTCATCGGTATGTGGCTCCGATCCTTTCGATCGACGCCTGACGTAACGCTTCACGAGCGCATGGGCAGTGATGCCGACGGTCGTCGCAAGCACGAGGGCATACGGCCAGAAGGCGGTAATCAGGAGACGTGTCTCCATGGAGCCGACGCATGTGGCAGGGAAGCTGAGGTCGACCAGGTCCAAGTTTAAATCGTCCAAGACATCAAGCCAGCTGGTGAAAGCAGGGTGGAGGCGGATGCCGTACACGTCGGTCAGTGTGGCCACTACCTGGTAGAAGCTGACCAGGATCTTAAATTTGGGCTGGAATCCGATCGAGCGCTGGACGTTGCAGACGCGATCAAGGTAGTAGTGCGGCAAACGCTTGATCGCAATGTTGAGCCCGGCAAGGAATAAGACGGCGCCCACCACAACGCCGGCCATAATCGCGAAGCGGGAGCGGCTCGGGCAGTCCACGCACCGCCCGCTGCCGCGATTAAAGTGCTGGCCTGACTCGACGCACACCTCACAGCGCGGCCCGGTGTGGCCCGTCTTGCAGTACATGCCCTCCGCCGTGTGGTCGGCCTGGGCACGCCGGCGCGAGAAAGCAGGGTTGGCGGAGCCGGCGCAAGCTTCCGAGTCGAGGCAGGGGTAGAGCTTCGCAGTTTTTACCGACGCGCGCCAGTAATTTTCAGGCACGCCGAGGAAGGCGAGCGATGAGTTGAAGGCGCTGCAGTTGGCAAACGGCGGGCAGGGCTTGCAGTGCTGGTCGGGGTTGGCCATCATGTCGGCCGAGTTGACGCCCGGGTCCCTCATGTAGAAGTCCTCCAGGCAGACGGGGCAGTCGACGCTGCCGATGGGGCTACTCAAGGGATGTGGACACGTCACACATGCGCTCTGACCAGCTTCGGAAGCGTACTCGCCCTGTTGGCACAGCTTGCACTCTGTGGCGCCGGCGAGGGAGGAGGCTCCCGCGGGACATCGCTCGCAGGTGCTCTGTCCAACGTCAGCCGTGAACGTCCCAGGACGGCACCGCTCGCATATGCTACTGTGGTGTTGTCCCGTGGCGGAGCTTGCCGTGCCGGCCGGGCATTTGAGGCATGCGTCAGGCGAGTCCGAGCCGCGGTCGGGGTTGAAGGTGCCGGAGCCGCAGGGCTTCCAGACCTTGCTGGTGGCGGCGCCCGCCTCCTCGCAGTACCCTCCCGGCGGACACTCGAAGCACTCAGTCGCGCCGGCTCGCTCAGTATACGTGCCTGCCGGACAGCTGCTGCAGGCAATCGACCCCTTCTTGGGCTGGAAGGAACCCTGGTCACATCTGATGCACGCAGCCAGGCTGGTTGCACCTTGGCTCGGAGTGTATCTCCCCTCCGGGCAGGGCTTCGGCTCGACTGTGCCCTTCTCGCAATAGTGGCCGGCGGGGCAGAGGCCGCCGCAATCGGAGCTGGTGTGGTCGGGCCTCGTTCCGACGGTCCCGTTCGAGCACGGTTCTGAGCACCCCGTAAAGTCGCCCTCGAATCTCCCGGTGGGGGGCATCCAGCTGCCAAGCTGGCACCGCCAGGCGACGGGTCCGGTCGCCACAACCGTCGTGTTGTCTCCGGCGCGATTTCCGATGAATGTCGACCCTTGAATGGAGGCGGCCCACAGCTGGCTCGAGGTTGCAGTTCGCCCAGTCACAAGAAGAGCAGAGGCAAAGTCAGCGGCGTTGCTTTCAAAGGTGACGTTGCTCAAGCTGCTCAGGAGTGTTCCCGTCGCAGACAAAACGTCAAGGTACAAGTCATGCAGAGCCATCCCGCCTCCGTCTTGAACAGCTTTACAGTCCCTGAGGGTGGAATCAGCAACCTTGACATTGCTCTCGTAGGTGGCAATAGCCCCACCCACCTAAAGTAGCGGAGACGGGGCTCATTCGGGAAGCGAGCACTTCAACACCCCTCACAGAACATGCACACGCGCCATCGCCGAGCAGCCCAAAAAAGTTGAATTTGAGATCTCGGAGGCAAAGTATGCACCACGAATGCTGATCGCCCCGCCTTGCTCTCCAGCCGAGCATCCGGAGATCGTGCAGTTCTTCAGCACCAAACTACGATCTGATCCGATCGCTCCGCCCCTGAGAGCTGAACAGTTTGAGATTGCACCGGAAACCATCTCGAGCCGGCCATCACTGACTCGGACTGCACCTCCTTCACACAGCCCTTCGTCCATTAAGCACTCGTCGGTGGAATAGGCTTGCTGCGCATTGCCGTTGATCAGTGTCAGACCGACAAGCAAAACATCACAACCTCCCGAGACGTCGAGGATGCGTGACTGTCCCTCGGCGTCTAGCGTGGCAGAGCCTAGACCGTCAAGCTCAATTCGAATGGAAGAGCTGCAGCGGAGCGCCTCGCCACCGAGACGGAAGTGTGATTCGGGCGCCAGGCTGATCCTTGGTGGAGCCGCCCCCGCCTCGACCTCGGTGATGCGTTGTCGGAGCTCACCGAGCGATGCCACAGCCGACGCTGGCGACGCAGGCGGTGGCGTTGGTGGCAGGGCCGGCCTAGGTGGAGGAGGCGGCAGCAGAGCGGGTAGCGGCTGCAGCGCAGGCCCGGCTGGTGGTGCTGGCGAGGTTGGGCGCCAGCACAGCTCCCAGCCGCGGTAGGTCTCTGATTCTGCGGCATCTGTGCACAGGCCAGGTTCTGCAGCATTCCATCGGATCATGCCGTCGTTCGGTGTCTCGCCCTGCGGAGAGCTCTCACACCACCTCTCGTCGTTGATGACCACAAAGTCGCACCGGCATTGTACGAGCCTGCCATCATCGTCGAGGTATCCAGCATCGTACGATACCTCCTCCACCCGTCTGCCCCTGTCCACGAAGGGTGGCTCAATCTCGAAAGCGAGTGCCTGGAGAGGAACGGCCGGCACGTTGAAGACCGTGCAATCATGAGGGCCGCCGTATGGTTCAGGGTAGTTGGGGCTCGCCACACACGCCCCTCGGTGAGTCAGGCGGCAAGGTCCCGTCACATAGGGCTCCATTAACAATGCGAAGCGAACGGCCGACGTATGTGACGTCCCTCGGCCCCGCCGCCTCTCTGATCCATCCAGGCGTGAATTCTCAGGGTTTCCAGGCAGTTTATTATTCCTGGACACGAACATCTCAGCACGGCAAGCTAGTATACACCGGATGCAGGTTGTACAAGCATCCCCCATTCACGCACGACTTTTTGCAAATCTCGTACCCGAACGCCGCACACCTCTCCACCGCCTCGCCATAGGTGAGAGGCTCAATGTAGTCTGGTAGCTCTCCGGCGAGCGGCCGCGAACGCGTTTTCTGTCCGCCGTTTCATCGAGTTTGCCCGAGGGGTTGGCCGACTGGTCTGGGGGCAAAAAACCAAAAAGGTTGGCTTCCAAGAGCTAAAGGTCAACATCCCCTCCGACACAATGTGAACGTGATCTGGTCCTCACGGGGTTGACCCGTCTCCTCCAGATCGAGACGGACTTCATGAACGGCCGAGCAATATTTCTTCGTTAATATTATTAATTGATGCTTTTTGCACGGCTGAGCCCCCCCCCCCCCCCCGCGCCCATTCCCTGCCCTCTCCCGCCACACACTCCGTCAGAGCCCTCTCCCCTCTTGCACGACAGGAATTTTGACAAACCTGTACCCACCGAGGCACAACTCAGAACGATGGGCTTGCCCATCCCGGAGTGGTTCGATCCCACACAAACCCGAGACGGTGACGGTAAGCGTCGTGCGGTCTCAGGCCCAGTGAGGTAGAGTGCGCCAGACCAACCCGGATCCTGCTGAACAAGCTCCTCTTGTAGCTCGATCGGTCACACCGCCATCGCCGTCGGGGAGAGGGGGGACGACACTGCTTCAGCAGCGTGCACCTCGATCCTGTACCGTGTTTGTTATGACCCCCCGCAATGAACACACCAGTGAGGGTGGGCGAGACGATCGAGGGGTCCCGTACCATGGGCGGAATCGACCCTATCAAGCTGCTATCAAGTGCTCAAGTGCTCGAGTGCTCAAGAGTCAAAGACTATCGTCGAGCGCGTCGGAGAGGTGTTTCGACACCGAGTGTTTGAACGTTTCTTCGCAGAAGAAACGTCGAGAGAAAAAATCTCTGGCCGGTGTTCACAGAGCTCTGTGAACACCGGCTACTCGGCCTTAGCCGCCGGTACGTCAACAGTGCGATAGCCAAGTATCGCACTGTTGGGTCCCGATGGTGTCCCATCACAAATTCGTGCTGTCGACAGATCATGTCCCTTGGTCGACTGCACCCGCCTTTGGACGGTTCTCCGACATGCTTAGATGAGTCTTTTTGTCTTTTTTGGCTCGCCTGGCCTTCACCAGTGCGAACATATTCTTGCTCGTAGGAGCCGCTCGTCTTTCGTCCGAGCAAACGTGCGCCCGATCGCCCCATTAAGCACGTGCGAAGGGTATCCGAGCGCCGTAAACTCCCTGAGCTTGCTCGTCACGCTGAGTGCGAATCCCTCGTCATCGCTTGCCATCGCGACCACCTTGAGCAGGCATCCAACCACGATGCCCGCCTTCATTTTAGCGCATGTGAAGCTATCCCAACGATGGTAGCGCCACGCTCGCGGTGCCGTCTCGCAGCCCTCATTAACGTTCTTGAGTCTCGTCCGGAAACTTCCGCTTGGGTCGAGCTCAAGAGTCGTTTCCAAAAAATGGGTGCTCTCGGCGGCTTCCAGCTTCAACGGGGCCCAGTAGCACTCCGAACGGCGGAAATCTTCCCGGAAACGATCAACATCCCACGTGCTATCGTCCTTCGCAGTCACTGTGATCACATCGTCCATGTAGCGCTTCATACGGAAACGCGCTTTCGCATCATCGTCGAGTGTTTGCATCCACTCGTGCTCCATCCACGACGCAAGAGAAGTATACGCTTACGGCTTTTATGGAGAAGTCAGAAGATCTTCAACTTCATCTTGTCCTTGAGCGCGGCCGCCAAAGGCAAAGCACATGCTTTTTCTTAACAGTAAATATTCATTCCACACAACACCGCGGCACCAGTCACATCGAGCTGTTAGAGCCGTACGTAGCGAGCCCAAACGGACATACAGTGACAGTACGCCGCTGCCCGGGGGTGCAGAGAGATGCTAATTCTCGAGTCCCCCACTGACAGAGACCGGCCCACATACTCATCCCGGGCGAAGTGCCCGCGCGGCAACAAGGGGCTATGACAGCACGTTTCGGTCATGAATGGCAAGGCGGCAGAGCAGCACCAAAGCGTTGGTCACCGGCCCCGTCCCCGCACTCACCTCGCCTTTTTGGCCCCGCCGGCGCCAGCGGCGCCAGCCTTGCGCTTAGGCGCCTTGCCCGTGCCGCCCAGCTCGAGGACAGACTTGCCGGTCGCCTCGTCCGCCGCGCGGGCAAACGGGTTGAGGAGCGTCGGGGCGGCGCCGCTGCCAGCCGGGGCCGCGGCCGCCACCGCCTTTTGCCTCGGCGGCGCGTCGTTCTCGTTCGCGCCGCTCTCCCGCTCGTCATCCGCGTCGGCGGCGGCCTCTTGCGCGGCGGGCGCGGCGGGCGCGGCGGGCGCCCGGGCGGCGGGCGGCGCGCGCGGCGGCGCCGACTCGAGGTCCTCATCGGGGTCAGCGTCGTCGTGCCGCGCCTGCTCGCAGCGTCACCCGGTGAGGCGGACCGTGAGGGAAGGGAACGGTCGGCTCGACGCCTCTGGGGGCGGGGGTGGCGGGCGCCTCGAGCAGCCGCGAGAGGCGGTCGGCGAGGGGGCCGAGCTTGAAGTGGTTTGCGAGCTTGAGTGCGCCTGGCCGAGAGCAGGAGGGGACGGCGCTTAGGGCTTGAACAAGCGGCAAGGCGAGGGGCAAGTCTGCGGCGCCGTGGAGCGACTTTGGCAGCTGCAGGCTGAGGGCGAGGTCGAGCGCGCGCGCGTTGCGCTCCGTCTTGTTCGCCTATGACCTCGGGCCGTCACGGGTAAACCTCGGGCCCTCTCGGCGGCGTTGCGCTCCGTCCCGTTCGCCGTCTGGAAGAGCTTGAGCGCGAGCGAGTCGATCTTGGTGACGAGCCGCATGGTGTGCTCCGCCGTCTCCTCCTCGCCGAGCCCCGCCTCGGTGGCGGCGAGGCGGTACTCGTCCAGCTCGACCATCGCCGCGATGCGCTGCGCCTCGAGCTGCGGCTCGGCGGGCTCGGAGCACGCAAGGGGCATCGCGAGCGGGAGGGCCTGAGGGACACGTCGAGGACGTGTCGGTGGCCACGCCGTGCGAGGCAGGCGGGCGCCCCACGCCACTCAAGAGTGCTGGCGAGGAGGGAGGCGGGCCTCCTAACGCGCTGTCTACGAGGCGTCTAGGGAGTGTCTGGGAAGCGTCACCGTGAGGACGGGCCGCGGCAGCGTGGCGGGGTACTTGTCGTCGCCCTTGCACAGGATGCACATGAGCTGGGCGCCGGTGAGGCCGACCACCCAGTGATGCTCCGCCTGCAGTCCCAGAGGGGGGGGGGCGTGGGATGGGCGTGGAAGGGGACGAGCCCAGCCACGGGGCGGGGGGGTCCGCCTTCGACTTTTTGGCGCTCGCGCAGTGCAGGATCGGCATCCACGTCAGCCCCGCCGAGCGGACGCACTGGCGCACCACGCCCGCCGAGTCGACCGTCGAGAGGGCGCCCGCCTCGGAGAAGCCGACCCAGTCGAGGGTCGCGCCGGGGGAGAGGGGGAGGAGCTCGCTCGCCAGCCGCACGGGCCGCGCGGGCTCGCGCAGGTCGTACAGCGTCACGAGCAGCGCCTGGCCGTCGGAGAGAGGGGTCGGGCCAGGCTCGGGGCGGAGGGGTCGGGGGGGAGGGGTCGGGGGCTTAGGCGGGCAGAGCGCCCGGCTTGGGGGGGAGGGGTTGGGGCTAGGTGGGTGCAGCGCCACGGCGGCGGCGCCTGGTCGTCGGAGAGTGCGCCGCGCCCCGCGTGCGTCACGAGGGCGGCGAGGCCGCGCGAGGCGGCCAGCGCGACGAGCGGGCCGCCGTGGCAGAGCAGCGAGCGCGGCGCGCCCGTGTGCGAGTAGACGCGCAAGTAGCGCGCGCTGGTCGCGACGAGGGCGAACTTGTGGCCGACGGCGACGGCGACCGCCTCCTCGCCCTTCTCTAGCTGCACCTGCCAGTCCGAGTTCGGTGCCCACGAGGCGAGCGGCCGGTACACGACGGTGGACGGGTTGCCTATGCGAAGGCTCCGCGAAGGCTCCGCGGGACAGCTTCTCTGCAGGAGGACACACGGCGGTGGACGGGTCTTGCCGTGGTTGGAGCGCGAGGCGAAGAGGACGGCGGCCTCGTCGAGCGCGGCCATCGAGAAGCCGTAGTGGTCGGTGAGGCGCATCGTGCGGTGCTTGGTCGCGTCGTTGAACTCGACCTCAATGGCGGAGTACGTGTTCTCGTCGCGAGAGAGCACCATCCCCGTGAGGTTCCTGCAAGCGGGGGAGCGGGGCGCGGGAGGGGCGCGACTGGCGAGGCGGGCAGGCAGAGCGGCGCGGCTCTGAGGCTGCGGGCGGCTGCGGCCCTCACCACAGCAGGAAGCGGCGCGAGTTGCGCAGAGGCGTCGCCGACGGCTGCAGCACCTCCTGGACCGGCGCGGCGGGCGCCGCCGCGAGCAGCGCCGCCGCCGCCTTGGCCGCGCTCAGCCCCGCAGAGCCCGCGCCGCCGCCGGTGGCCGCGTCGGCGGCGGCCGAAGCACCGTGCGTGCCGTGCATCTTGAGCTGCGCAGCCAGCATCGCCGCCTCGACCGCCTCGTCGTCGTCGTGGTCGGAGAAGCCGCCGTCGTCCGAGTCATGGACCACCTTGCGCAGCCGGCGGCGCCCCCCCTTGGACTCGTCCCCGCCCTCCTCGCCTCCGGCGGCCGCCGCCGGGGTCGACCCCTCTGGCGCAGCGCCATCGCCGCCCTCCGCGGCGGCGGTGGCGGCGGCGGGCGCCGCCGCCGGCTTCGCGCCCGGAGTCGGCGCGGCGGCGGCGGCGGCGTTGGCCGCCGTCGCCGTCTCTCCGTCGCCCACCGGGGGCGGGTAGTGCGCCGGGACGGGCTGCGACCAGATGCCGAGCTGGCCTGAGTCGTCGAGGAAGCAGAGCGTGTTTGCGGTCGGGGACCAGCAGAGGCCGCAAGGCGTTGCGTCGCCGCGGTGGCGGTCGAGCGACTCGCCGCACGCCGCGTCCCACACGAAGATCTGCTTGTCGAGCCCCGCCGTCGCCAGGTACCTGAGACGGGGGAGTGGGCTGAGAGGGGTCGCGTGTGGGGAGGGAAGGGGGGGGGGGGGAGGGGGCGGAGGCTGCCGGCGGCGGCCCGGCGCTGCCAAGCGAATCGGGTGGTGCGTGGTGGGCGAAACGGGCATATGGGCGGGAGGGGCGGCGAGGCCAGTGAACGCTCGCACAGGAGAGAAGAGGGGCGGCGCGGCGGCGGCGGCGGCGGCGCGGCGGCGGAGGCGAGGGCCCGCAAGAGAGGCGGCCCTCACCGGCCGTTTGGCGAAAAGGCTGTGGTGGAGACGTCCCGCGAGTGGCCGTCCTTGCCCGCGCCGCCCGACTCGAAGGTCGCCGTCTCCTCCCACGTCCCGCGGTCCAGAAGGATCGCCCCCGCCCCCTTTGGCACCGCCAGCGTCTCCCCTTGCGGGTGCCAGCACACGCCGAGCTGCTGCGCAGAGCCTGGCAGCACGCGGCCGCACACGGAGAGCGTCTTGACGGTGGTGGGGTCGTCGCGGATGTCCCAGATGCGGACGGTGCCGTCAGCCGACGACGAGGCCAGATACTCGCCCTTCGGGTCGAACGCGAGGCACAGGACCGAGTCGGTGTGCCCCTTGACTGAGACAAACTGCGACGCGCCGGCGCCGCTCGCGTTGACCATGCACATGCGAATGGCGCCGTCCTCGGCGCCGACGGCGGCGATCCGCCCCTTGGGGTCGAGCGCGATGCACCGCACCGCCGACTGCATCCGCGTCAGCATCCGCATCCCCTCGCCCGACGGGTAGGAGAAGACTGAGGCGATGTGAGCGTCGGTGCCCGTCACGACGCGCGCGCCCTTGCGGTCCATGGCGAGCGCCGTCACGGGCGCGTCGTGGATCTCGAGGGTGCGCGGCTCGGCGCTGAGCTCCTCCGCCTCAAAGATCTTGACGAAAGTGTCCTCGCCGCACGTGACAATGTGCCTGGACAGGGGAACGGGAGGCGTCGGACGAGGCGGGCGGCGCACGGGTTCAGCAGAAGGAGGAGCACCGTCCGTCGGGGGCGTAGGAGATGGCGCCGCGCCCCTCCGTGTGCGCACACTTGAGGTGGACACCCTTGTCGAGCGGCATCCGACTGGCGACTGCCCGGGCTCTCGCTCTCGATAACGGCGGTTGGTGTAGCAGGCGCGAAGACCGATTTGATTTCTTCTTTCACTTCCGAATGATTCTCTTCTTCTTCTCCTTCCTTTTTCCTTTGATTTTTTTCGCTTGTCCCGCTCCGCCGCGCTCTGGTCCAGCGCGCTCTCTGGCCGTCGCTCTCCGGCCTCATTCTGCCCAAAACCGGCGGCACGATGATCGATGTCACCGGTTGACCCTCCAAAGGATGCTTCCGATCTACTCGAAGCAAACAGCGGGTGGCTGCCGATCTCTGCCGAGGAAATCGACAGAATCAGCGGGACCGGAGCGATTCGGAAGCTGCTCGGAGTTTTCGCGCCGAGGGCGGCAGGCGGCGGATTTTTCTTTTGATAGGAAACAAAGCAAGGCGGGACATGGCATGCTATCATTTTTCTTTTGTTGAGGGCCAGATCGACTACTTAGTAACTTACAAACTTCTTGGTGCTGGATCTTCGCCCCGAAAGGCGCGTTCAAATGCCCGGAATGGCCGTCTCTCTGGTGTCCGGCCGGCGGGGAAGCCGGATGAGACGCTGGTTTCTTTGCCTAGGCCTGGCCTACGACCCAGGCTTGATCAGCTGAGCAAGGTTTGCGCTTGTTACAGATCTTCCCTCCGATATTTTGTTGACGGATGACGAAAATGGGCAAAAACGGGGCTTGAGTTGTGGTGCGCCGACGACGTGGTGTGCGAGGTGGAGAGGAGGAGCGCGGTCATCGGCTGCATTCTTCGTCTGCTGCGGTGGAGCTGGACGTCCCTCTCTTGTGTCCCGCCGCAACGCGCAAATCGAAGTCCGGGTTCTTAGCTCTGAGATGGACGACGACGGCGGTGCGGAGTTCGTCCGTGAAGGGCCTGCCACGAGGCGTTCTGGCCTGTCTGATCGACTGACGGGCTCAGACGTGTGATGCCGATCACGACGAGCGCTCTCGACAGATGCCAATGTGTGCAGATGCTGCGCAGCCTCGCACACGTCACCCACCTGATGTTGATCTGCCCGTCGAGACTGCCGTCGACGTGCATGGTGAAGCGCACGGTGGCCGCGCCGGTGCGCTCGGTGTGTCCCATCAGCAAGCTGATGAAGGACGCCTCGCGCGCCGTGAGCGGCTCGCCGGCCTTCATGCACCGCTCCGCGTTGCGGAGCCGACTAGCGTTGTCTCGCTTGAATGCCGGCATTCAAGCGCTCTCTGTTCTTCCGCCAGAAGAAAGAAAGAAAACAGACAGCCAAGGGAGGGATGGGAGGACGGCACGCCGCCACCAGGCCGCCACCACACAGGCAGGGATTTTAAGGAGAGGGGTGTGGTGCGCTAGCCGTCGCCCACCCTAACCCTTGGGCGTCCGCCTCTTGCTCTTCCTATCTCTCTTCGCAGTCTCTCGCCGATTCTCGCTGCAACCTTCATGCCACCTCGCGGTCGTCCCACTCTCGTCGTTCTTTCCCTTGTCGCTTCTTCTTCTGTCGCGTCGCTCTCCTCTGCCTCGTTCTGCGACGCCGCCGCCGCCTGCCGGTCCCTTTTGTTCTCGCTGCTTCTTGCTCCTTTCGGCGCAGCTCCGTCCTCCTCGCTGCATATCCTGGCCCCTCGAGTCTATCGAGCTCTCCTCGAGCAAGGACGAGTCTTCTGACGCCCACTGCGATCATTTGCCACCCAGTCATATCGTTGCTCAGGTCCACTCTCTCTTCGAACACTTGTGCCTTCACTGATGATGCCGGCGCTGGGGTCCCCTTCGGGTGCATCGTGACGGCTGACAACGGGATTTCCACTGGTTCGTCCTCCTCGGAGTCGTCTTCCCCCTCTTCCTTCCGCTCGGCTCTACGTTCAGTGCGTTCGGCGTGGCTCACCCTCCATGCCGTGAACAGGCGCTTTATCCACCCTATATTCTTCTCTCGTTCCTCTGCCCGTGCCTTGGTCTTGTCGTTGTTTCGCACCCATGTCTGTATGGCAATCGAGGCTGCCTTCCCCACTACCTGTAGTTCACTAGTAGGTAGGTAGTAAGGTGAAGAACAGCCAGGCTCGGACTGGACACCAACGCGGTATGGGTGGACGCTGGACAGATGATGACGACTCGTCACGTATCCCGCTCTTCGTTGTTCTCCCAGTATGTCGCTGACCACGCCGATTGAGCACCGTAATAAATAAAATAAATAAAACGGGCACGCCAAACGGGGGGTGGGAGAGGGACAGGGTCCCCACCTGCACGAGCAGGATCTTGGAAGGACGATCAGGGACACAGGGGAACGGGAGCGGGGAGCGCATCGCGACACGGAGGGGGGCTGGGCAGGGTTCACCCACACGACAGGGTCCCAGGGATTCCTCTCTCGTATAGGACAGGTTGCACCCGGCGGCACGGGGGCAGGCGCGGGCCTCCTACTGGTTGCGCTCTCCTAGTTCTCCTGCTCCTGACAAGGGACAGCGACAGGCTTGCAGCACGGTGGACTCCCTATTCCACTGGCGATCTCTCTCGACTAGCGACCTTCCTCCGGCTTCTCACCAGCAGTCTCTCACTACCACGGGCACACTGACAGAGGCGGCCAAAAGGCTCACGTGGGTGGCAGGGCGGTGATAGGAGTCTCCCACTCTGTGGGCTTCGCTAGAGGTGCGGCCCCTGCGCGTGTCCTCGCCCTTGCGTGTGTGTGTGTGTGTGTGTGTGTGTGTGTGTGTGTGTGTGTGTGTGTGTGTGTGTGTGTGTGTGTGTGTGTGTGTGTGTGTGTGTGTGTGTGTGTCTGCGGGCGCTGTGCGAGCCGCCCTGAACGACCACAATGTTGAGCGCGCTCGAGCACCGAAGCACCGCGAGCGCCGGCGAGCACCACCGCCCCGCGCCTTGGCGTGGGTCGGTAGTACACGATGCGGCGCCCAGCAGCTCTATCATGCGTCGCACCCGCAGTGGCCGAGCCGACCGCCGCTCGAACTGGCGCCGAGTGGCTCCCAGATCGAGCGTGGCAGGCTCAGTCGCACCGTCGCGGGGCGAACGCGAACCGAGCCGTCGCCGTTCGCCGCAGCCGCCGGCCGCCAGCCGTCAGCCGTACAGCCGTACAGCCGTCAGCCGTCAGCTCGCAGTCGCCGTCGCTGCCGCCGCCGCAGCAGCAGTGAGCGAGCTCCTGCGTCGTGTTGCCGACGCAGTGTGGACGCGCGCCGCCCAGCGGCGAGCGAGCGTGCTCGGAGTTGGGTCGGCGCGCGCGCGGGCGGACGGCGCCTGTAAACAGACAGCCTGCACGCCCACTCCTTCAAAATCGTAGACACTGGGCACCGTGAGCGGCTCGCCAAGGCGACCAAATTCTTTTCGCCGCCGACTCTGTCGGCTTTGGTGCCTTGTTGTTGGGCGATGCTCCACCTCGAGCCGGGGCACCGGATCATGGCCGAGGCGCTCGCCGCGCGCATCCACGCCCCGCCCGACCGGCGCGAGGCCGTCGACGTCCGCTGCAGCGACTTTGGCGTGCAGTACTACCTCTGCGTGCCTCCGGAGCAGCAAAACGTGCTCAAGCTGTCGGTGTGGGTGCGCTGCTTCGCTGAGGTGGTGGAGGGGGTGGGCGAGGCGTTCTTCGCCGAGCAGCTCTACCCCGGCATGGTCCAGCCGCCCGAGCCAGGCTACTCGCTCACGCTCGCGCTCGACCTCGACGCGCTGCCGCCAGAGGAGGAGGCGCGGAACGAGCTGGTGCGCAAGCTGTCGTGCGTCGGCCGCGACGTGCTGGGCGCGCCGCTGCGGGTGGCGCTGCTTGCGCTCCTCGGCGGCGCCGCGCCGCCGCGGCCGTATTACGCCGTCCACCACCGCGAGGGCGAGGCGATGTATGTCGTCCCAAAGGCGGCCACCACCCGCAGCCCTCGCCCCACACCCTCGCCGGCCACCGCCCTCGCCGGCCACCGCCCTCGCCGCCACTGCCCTCGCCGCCACTGCCCTCGCCGCCACTGCCTTCGCCGCCACTGCCTTCGCCGCCACTGCGCCCCTGCCCTCGCCAGCGCCGCCCTCACCGCCACCGCCGCCACCGCCGTCGCGGCAAGTCGGCTGGCCATCCCTCCTCCTCCCACCCCCCGGCCCCGACCACCCGCTGCCGCCTGCCGGTGCGAGCAACCCTCGACACGCGCACTCTGCGCCGTGAGCCGCCCGCCCGCCCGCCCGCCGCCAGGATGACGTGGTGATCGTGGTCTTTGGCATCGCCTTCGCCAGCCCCGTCGAGGCGGGCCACCGCACTCGTAGCACTCTCACGTCACTGTCACATCACTCCATCACCCGCTCACGATCCCCCATCCCTCTCCCGCCCCTCTGCTTCTCTTCCCCACAGGCGGCCATCGCCAAGGCCTTCCTCCACGAGATTGAAATCTCGCGCCGCCAGTCGCGCGATCTCGCCACAGCGCCCACCGTCAGCTACACGTACCCCTTAGCCGGGAGATAGCCGGGAGTCAGCCGGGAGATAGCCGAGATAGAGCTCAGATGCGGCACACCGTCAGCTGCACGTGCCGCTACAGCCGACATGTTGCCGGGACGTAGCCGAGACGTAGCCGAGCTGTAGCCGAGCTGTAGCCGACGCGCAGCTGCCGAGGCGCTGGGACGGACGCCCACGCGGTGTGCACTGTCGGCGCAGTTGGGTGTCTTGTTTCTCATCACCTTCTGTGCACGCCCTGCTAGGCACGAGCCGCCGCTCGAGCTCAAGCAGCTCGACGGCGTCCGGCCGCTCCAAGGCGCCTCCCCTCGACCACCGCTGGCGGCTCTCTTCTCCTCTGGCTAGGTCCCAGGTCGTCCTCCCTTGTGTTAGGCGCCGGCTTCGTCGGCCACGTCTCGCTCGCGCTGAGCAAGCGGAACGTCGAGGGCGGCCGGCTCGAGAAGGTGCCGAGATACAGCTGAGATACAGCCGAGATATAGCCGAGGCATAGCGGCCAGCTCGAGAAGGTGCGCACCGCCACCCCCTCCTCCTCCCCCCCTCTGGGGCAGGTGCTTGCTCTCGTGGTTGGCTACCGAAACTACCTGATGTTTCATGTCATGGGCGCGCACCCAGACACCTGCCAACGAGCACTTACACCCCTGCCCCTCGCCCCTCGCCCCTCGCCCCTCGCCCCTCGCCCCTCGCCCCTCGCCCCTCGCCCCTCGCCCCTCACCGCTCGCCGCTCGCCGCTCGCCCCTCCTCGCGCAGGCGCAAAGTCGCAGCTCCACACGCGTATCCGCTCGCGCTCCTCGAACTGGCTCCAGGCGCCGCCACAGCGCCTCGCCGCCCCGTCGCCGCCCCCTCACGCCGCCTCGCGCCACTGCCGCCGCGTGTCTGCACCGCATATCGCTGCCGCCGGCAGAGGGGTGAGGCGCCGGCCCGTGGCGCAGGTGCTCAACCGTGCGATGCCCGAGAAGCTCGACAAGGAGAAGAAGACCATCACTGGCCGGACCTTCAGAAAAGGGCCCTGAAGTTCACTGCTGCTGCACTGGCTGGTGGCTCCCGCACGTTCGCGCGCATGTACTTTTCGATCTTGTGATGTCCGGGACGCACGATAGGGGGACATAGCATAAGAGAGGGCGGATCTGGGAAAACAGAGTAAACAGTGTGTACCTGTATGTTAAGAGCCGTACGCGCAGTGGTGTCACCACACACACCCCAGCCCCGTCGCGTCCCCCGACGACCCACGTGTGCGCCGCGCGTGCCAGCGATGAGCGAGCCGCGCGTAAAGACTAAGAGCCCCCGTAAGACTAAGAGCCCCCGCGTGTGCGGGGGGGCGTGCAGGGGCGAAAACGGAAAAGTCAACTGTCAATATAGTTAAAAAAACACCATAACAAAACAATGTCAGGGTGGTGTCACAGACACCATTCGCGAAGTGGGTGCCGGGAGACTGATGATGCTCCTTCGACTTAGGGAGCGGTTCAGCTCGGCTGGGCGGGCTTCAGGGTGTGGTGCTCACGCGAAAAGGAATCGACGCGATGTGCAAAGCATACAAGAAGAGGAGAAAGAAGAGGACGGACGCCGGTGGTGACGAAACAGAAACTAGCGCGGACGAGAGCAGCGCAGACCCGGGGACTGGGGAGCCGGAGCAGACGGCATCGGCCGCCGAGGGAACGTTGGGAAGAGGCACAAGGAGGGCGGCGACCTCAACCGACTATGGAGGACCCGTCGCCAGACGACGCAGGGCAGACGACGGTGAGGCGGAGCAGACGTGCAGGGCGAGACGAGGGAGGGAGCAGGACTTTGCGGAGATCAGCAGGAGGATGTACGAAGAGATTAAGAGCAGCAGGGACCCGAGGGACCATGTGGAAGACGGCTAGTGCTAGTCCCCCATCGGGAGGACGACCCCGGCGACGTCGCCGACCACACCCACAAAGAAACCTGCACAAAGATCGCAAGGGCGGGGACCTGTTCCTTTTTACCCATCTCCCAGTAGCGAGGTGTCCGTGTTACCATTCTTGAAACGCAACACGCGGTGGCCAGGGCCCGGGGCCCACGCCATGGCCCACGCCAGCTCCACTTGGAGTGTGAAGTGCTTCGTATACTTTAGCCCTCCGGTCTACTCAGCGTACTGTAAGACCATGACCAGAGGGCTGGAGCGAAATCAAAAAAAGCAAGCGAGTGGGCCCACGCGAACTCTAGTTACTAGTACCTCCGTAGTAGTAGCCTATAGCTGGGGTCGATCCCAATAGACAGTCCGACCACCCTACAGTACTAGCCCGCCTCAACCCACTTTACCCATGTACATACTATTATATTACCAGTACTCTAGTCTGATCTCTGTCTGCCGGCCCGCCCTGACACTGACACACGGCGCTGGGGCGGTCCCCGTCTGTTCAGAGCCCAAGCACGTCGCTGCTCGAGCGCGCACGGCCAGAGCGCACGCGGCATGGGCCCGGCGCAGACAAGGGCTGCGCCGCCTTTGGCGCGTCGTCGTCGCGCAAGCCGTACAGAATCCGAGCCTGCTCGCAGCTCTTGCGCCGCCGGCCGGCCGCCCCTCCCGGAGGGCTGGCGGCGGCCTGCGGCAGCGACCACTCCGTCGCTTCCAGGGAGAAGACACGCGTAACTTCGGCGACAAAATCGCGGAAGCTGACCCGCGGGGGTGCTGGGTCGCCGCGGCCGCCGCGCAGGGGGATGCCAGCCTCGTCGGGGAGGCCCCGAGAGAGGCCAAGCTCCTTGAGGGCCACCATGACGTCCTCTGCCGCGATGGTGCCAGTGGCCGCGTGCTCCTGCGGCGGGGAGGGGTTCGGGCGTGGGTTCGGGTGCGGTTGAGCTGCTGGCGGCCACCGCTTGCACGCATGATCTAGCCGAGCATCGTGCACCCTTAGGGTGGGGCTCGTGCGGGGTTGTGTGCGGATGCGATACGGCAGTGCGGCAATTGCGGCGGCGCGGCGGCGCCTTGGCCTCGAAGAAGGCGCGCAGCGGCCCGATGAGCGGCTCATGTGCTCCGAGGCGCATCGACGCCGCGTGCACCAGATCGCCGCGCGAGAGGGTCCACTCACGGAGCGACTTCTCGCCCCGGACGGCGCCCGCGCGGCCAAGCAAATTGCCGCTCGGCGCAGCGTCGTCCGCGCAGCTGCTGTCCCTGGACGAGGCGATCGTGGCCAAGCTGGGCGGCGAGGCTGAGAAGTCGTCCATCGACGCGTTCCTGTGCACCCATGGGCGCGCCAGCGGCCGATCGAGCGCCCCCCCGCGCCATTCGGGCGGGAGGAGGTCTGCCACCTGATCAAGAGCACACAACAGGGGAGAGGGATGCTGTAGAGTAGAAGGCAGACGGAACACCTCCTCGGCACCCGAGGGTAGGGCGGGAGGGGCGTCGGACGCACCGACGAGGCGACAAAGTCGGCGTGATCAGTGGGATAGAACGTCTGCAAGTCCTTCGAGTGGCATCCCGACTCGACCAAGCAGGTGCGCAAGCCAGCGCCGACGCCTATCGCAACCGCAAGCCACGTGCTATGAGGCGCAGAACCGAGTCGCTTGGGCCGCCTCCCGCAAGCGCGATGCCAGCGCGGATGTCAGTGTCGAAGCGGTCGCCGACGATGAGGATCTCGTGCGGCTCGCCTGCAGGGCATGTCACGGGTATGTCATGGACGCGTCTCCCGGACAAGTGTCTCGCTGAACGGTCAGGTCTCGCGCCGTCGAAGCCCTGCAGGCGCAGCATCTCGATGGCGTGCCCAACCATGTACTTGCCGCCCTCGGCCGCGCCGCCGCCCTGGTACAGAGGAAGGGTGGTGGTGAGGCAGAACGAGAGAGCCCCCCGAGTTTAGCTACGAGCCACCCCTTCTAGCTATCCTGTCCTCAGGCTGTCCTCTCCCCTCGCTGCTAGCCGTCCGCCTTGCCCAGGACGCGGTGGCGGTGGCGGCCGAGCGGCCAGGTCACCTTGCGGAACATGGCCGAGAACATCCCTGGCCCGGGGAGGGGGAGGCCCTCCTTCGTCGGGTTGAAGGCGTCCTGTGCGGCGGGATGGCTCAGGCGGTGAGGGGGGTCCGCGGGGGTAATGGGTGGGTGGGTGGGGGGGGGTTGAGAGGGGGAGGCACAGCGAAAACGCGAAAGCAGGGGAGGAGGGCAAGGTGCGGCGGGGCAGTCCCGAGAGGGCAAGGTGCACACGCGCGCCTCGGCCGTGCACACAAACTCGGCGCCGTGCGTGAGCAGCCAGGTCGCCTTCTTGATGACGTCGAAGGACCAGTCCGCAGTGATGGACCCGTCGCTGAAGAGGACGACGAAGACAGACGAGCTCGAGCCGTGCGCGTGCGCCGACGCGTCCGCCGCCCACTCGCGCGCCTCGTCCTCCGTCAGTGTGGTCCGCACCTGCACGTGGGGTGTGAATGTGGTGCAAGCATCAGTCATGTGTGAATGTGGTGCAAGCATCAGTAGTGTGTGACTGAGCACAGGGGGGGAGGTTTGTATTGAGGTGAGGTGTGCGGTGTAGCGACAGAGAGGTGTGGTCTTGTGCGTACGTGCGCCACCTCCCACGAGCGGACGAGGTCGGCGCCCGCCGCGACGAGGAGCCGCCACCACCACGCCTCCTCGACGTGGCCGTGGTCTGCCCCGCCGGCGATGACAAAGACCCGCCCGCCGAGCGGGACGTGGTCGACGAGGAATGCGCACTGCGCCTGCGCGGCGGTGTAGATGTGAGTGGCCGGGCAGGCGGCGGCGAGCATGCCCTTGGCCTCGAGCTTGGACTGCACGCCGCTCGCGCACTTTGCGCCCGTGTTGGACAAGAAGACGAAGGGCACGCCGTGGTGCTGCATGCGGGGCGGGGCGCGGCGGTGGGCTCGGAGGCGGCGGCGAGGGCGGGGGATGAGGGAGGCGGTGATGGGGCGGCTGGTTAGCGGGGCGATCACCCTTAGGTATTGGTGAAACGCATCGGCGCCGCGAATGCTGCCCGACGGACTGTACATCGTCCCGTCCAGATCAATCAGCAGCGCCTTGAAGCCCGCAAGGAAGCACGACTCGCCGGCGACGATGCCGTGCGGTCGAGGGGGAAGCTCTCTCGGGGGAAGCTCGGCGAGCCGATACATCCGCCTCGGGCATGAGGCGCTCGCAGCGCCCCCTCGGAGGCCTGCTTTGGGCTGATTATCGTCACAGCTCTTGGCAAGCCCAGACGTCTGCAATGGCGTGGCCTGCCGGCCGAGCGCCTGTGTCGGCTCGTCCGGAAACGGCAAAAACACCGTGTCGGGACTGCCGAGCTGCCGTGGAGAATCGTGTTGGGACGACTCGCCGTGCGACACCCGGCTGGTCCGCCCGCCCGTGGAGAGGCCGAGGATCTGCCCAAGTTTGTTGGCCGCTACTAGCACGCTTGCGACGGCCGAGGACACCTCAGGGTCGTCATGGTAGGGCAAGATTGAGGCAACGCGCGATAGGACGGCCTGTGCCTCGATCACGCTGAGCTCCGCCATCGCCGCCGCGGCCCGGTCGGCCAAATGCGAGCACAACACCTCGAGACGCCCGAGGAAGGTGTACCCCGAGGCGTCGGCGTTCCTGCTCGAGCAGCAGAGACCGACGGCGTCTGCGTCTGTCTACTCGCTTAGTGTGGGTAGAAAAAAGTATTATCCTAACGGTGTGGGGGCGCGGAGGGCTTGTTGGCGAGCCAAAATGGTGATGTCCGAGGCGCTGCGCTAGGCACAGAGCGAGTTCGCGCTGCGCTAGGCTCAGACGGCGAGTTAGTTCGCGCTGCGCTAGAGGCTCACAGATGGCGAGTGCGCTGCGATAGATTTGCGCCGCGATGAAAAGACCCCATTCTATAGGAGCCGATAACCCAAGGGAGGAATGCTGCGTTTTCTTCTTGCGTCCAACTCCGGCAGTTGGTCCACATGGCAGCCTCCAGCGACCTGCAGCTTCAGGCTCTGCAGCTTCAGATTCGGAACCTGCAGCAAGCTCGACTGGAAGCAGCTCAAGATCAACCAGCGCGACAAGCACATTCGCGATCTCCGCGACGCGACGCCGGCGCGCGCCGCCGACCTCGAGCGCCTCGAACGGTCGATCTGCCGCCTCTCGCTGCAAATGGAGCACATGCAGCTCGTCATCAAGAACCCGGAGTGGTCGTTTCACACCTTTGCGATGCCGGAGAAGACCGCCTCCTCGGCGCACACGATCTTCGTCCGCCCGCCCAGCGGGAACAGGATCGAGGTCACCATTCCACCGGGCAAGCAGCCGGACGAGCTCTTCACCGTCATGCTCGAGGACGTCCACGCGTACCCGCCGGACTGGCCGTGGTTGGCGGCGCCGCCCGCGCCGCCCGCGCCGCCCGCGCACTCCGCGCCGCCGCCGTGGGCGGAGCAGGAGGAGGAGGAGGAGGAGGGCGAGGACGGGGAGGAGGGCGCAGGCGAGGAAGGCGCAGACGAGGCGGCCCACCGGAAGAAAGCCAAGGTCAAGGTCGAGCGGCGCAAGGAGCAGCGGCACGCCGCGGCCGCGGCGGCAGGCCGCGGGCCCGGCCGGCGTGGCAACCCAAACTGGTCGAAGAGCGACGCGCGGCCGGCAGCGGCACGGCCGGAGGGAGGGTCCTCCTCCTCCTCGGAGGCTGAGTGAAGCTCCGAGGGACCGCGCAGTCGGCAGTTCGCACCGGCCGCGGCGAGAGTCGTGAACGGCACGCCAGCGGCTCTCTTCTCAGATCTCACAAACGTCTGTGGGTACACAAATACATTGGGCGTACCGTTCCGCACCTGTGCGACTCAAACACACCTGACCGTCGACAGTGACAGGGTGGGCGGGGCGAGGGCGGGGCGAGGGCGGGAGGAGCGGGGAGGGAGGCCGCAGGAGCGCCCCCCGGCCAGGCGCTGACGGCAAGCGCCGCGCTTTCTCGGCGCGGCGCTGGTCGCCCCACCGGGCACCTCGACGCAGCTTGACCTGCGGCGTGGGAGAGCTCTCTCGGCAGGAGGGGAGGAAGAGAAGGGGGCGAGGGAGGGCGGAAGGTGGGGTGGACGGTCGCGAGACGGGGGGGGGGGGGCGAAAACCAAAACGGGGCGAAGCCTCTCTACTCGCCAGGGACGCGCCTGGGGGCGCGCCCCCCAAACGAATTCGGGGATATCACGAATGACAATCTCCCATCCACTGTGTTCGTGCGCGTCGCCCATCTCTACTGGAGGTGACTGCTCTATTTATTTATTAATCTCCCATCCCTCCCTTGATATTTGTCTGTGGTTTTCTTTCTCTTTTAATTATTTTAAATGACAGAAGTCAGAACTCGGGACAACCGCGTCACCCAATCAGACGGCGCACTTGTCCTCCCGCTTCGGCTTGCGCGGCCGGCACGGCGCGCCGCAGCAGTACAGCAGCGCCGCGAGCGCGAGCGCCGCCCCACCGCACAGCGTGGCGCTCCACTGGCCCGGGCCCCCGCCTAGCAGCCCAAGCTCCGCCCCGCCGGCCGGCCCGTCCAGGCCGCCCTCCCCTCCCGCCTCGGCGCCGCAGAGACCGCACGAGTACCGGCAGCGCGCGAGCGCCTCAGACAGGGACTCGCGGCAGCCGCCCCGCCGCGCAAAGGCGACACACGACGGGCTCTTCCGCTCCGTGAGCAGCGCGTCCGCGTCGGCGCAATCTGCGCCCTCCTCTGCCTCTCCTTCTCGGTCCGCGTCGGCGGCGGCGGCCGCCTCGCCGCCGCCGACGCCGCCCGCGCCACGCTCCGCAGCCTTCCTCGGCCCGATCGCCTCCCGCTCCCGGCCCGCGCGCAGGGCGTCGAGCGACTGGTGGCGCCCCTCGGCCTTCTCCCTGGCCGCCCGGAGCGGGTGGTCGAGCTCGTCGTCGGAGAGGCCGCCTAGCTCACAGCGCGGGGCGTGAAGAGACGCCGTCCGCCCCGCAGAGGCGCGTCCGTCGAGGCACGCCGCGCCCTGCGTCCCCGCCGTGAGCTCCTCCCCGTCCTCCTCCGGGTCGCGCGCCCGGTGCCCCCGCGCGTGTGGCCTGCCACGCCAAAGGGGGTTCGGGCGGTCAGGGCAGCCTCTGCGGCCGCCTCGGGCAACCATGTGTGTGTGCGTGTGTGTGCGTGCGATCTTCGTGTGTGTCGCAGCGCACGCACTTTGAGGGTTGCTGCCGCTGCGCCGCTGCCCACTTCCAGTCGCCGAGGTGGCGCTCCTGTTAATCCATGATGAATGGGTCAGCTATACCTGATAATGAACACACCTCCAGTCGCAGAGGCGGCGCTCCTCCGGCCGAAGCAGCTCGTCGACGGGCTTGTCGCAGGTGCCTGGAGGGGGCGGCTCAGTCGAGGTGGCGAGAGCGGACGAGGTGGGAGGAAGGGGTCGCCCCGCGGCGTGCGCGTCATGACGTGGACCACGCACACCCGCACACGCAGCTTGGCTGCCCACGCCCCTGGCTGCCCGCACCTCGGCCGCGCCCTCTCGGCGCTGTCTCGGCTACCTCACACCGCACGACTTTGCGCACGAGCTGCCCATGAAGAAGGGGTTGTTCTTGCACTCGCCCGTCTCCGCCCACGAGACGCAAGCGGCCATCGAGTCGACGCACACGCCAAACACCGTGCGCGAGCCCGCCAGCGCGGCGCGCGCGGCGCCGTCGTAGTCGCCGGCGCAGTAGGGCAGCCGCGCGCTCGCGTTGCAGCCGCGCGCCTTGAACGCGCTGCAAGAGCGATGTTACAGTGCTCCACAAGATGTTATCTGATCCAGATATTGTGGCGCGCCTCGTACGTGCGGCAGAGTGCGCCGTCGAGCATCGCCAGGTGCTCGATGCAGAGCGCGTCGCGCTGTGGAGCGGAGGGCGACCCGTGGGAGGCGTGAGCTGGCGAGCCGGGCGGGGAGGGGAGCGGTGCTGCTGCTGCTGCTGCCTTCGAGACGGCGGCCCACCTGTCGGCGGGCGGCGTGAAGGCGCCAAAGAGGAAGTCGGGGCAGTCGCCCAGCGCGAGGTTCACGTGGTTCATCTTGTTGAAGTAGATCTTGGACGCCTGACCTCGGCCCGTCTCGGGTGATCTCGCGTCATCTCGCCTCGGCGTTGAAGTAGACCTCGGGGGCGATCTCGGGTGATCTCGCGCCTTCTCGCCGGGCTCGAAGGCCGGGCGGCCGAGCGTGTAGTCTGCGCCGTAGTGCAGGATGGGCGGCGCGCGGCCAAGGAAGGGCTCGTACCTGTCCGCGGGGCGTGCCGTGTGACCAGACGCTGGTTCGCAGCGCGCGGCCAGAGGCTTTTGGCCCGCGCCCGGGGTAGAGCATCACGTCCCGCCGCACTCGGTGGGTGACTCCGACGGTGGCGGCGGCAAAGACGTAGCCGTACATCTCCGAATGCCACATCGACTGCTTCTTGCGGACCGGCACCAAGTGCGCGTCCTGGAGCGGAGCACACACGGCTCAGGCTGGGACTCAACTGATCGTGCACGAGTCTCGCCCAAGTCTCGCGGGAAGACTGGGACCGAATGCAGCGGACACGGCGTGAAGACCGCTGAGCGCAGGAGAACACGCCTCGGCTCGAGCGCGCGCAAGAAGGAGAGGAGTGCGTAGAGGAGTGCGCATCTGGGTGCGCAACCTCAGGCTTGAGCTGCGACATCGACTCCTGGTAAAAGACGTCCGGCTCCTTGTGCGCAAAGGCGCGCACCTGCGGAGCGCGGGCGGTGTGGGCGGGTGTGGGCGGTGTGGGCGGCGGTGTGGGCGGTGTGGGCGGTGTGGGCGGCGTGCGGTGGGCGGGTAGGCGGCACGGGCGTGCCTTCTTTGTAAAGTCGAGCCAGAGGGGCGCGATGCGGCGGAGGTCCTCGGCGTGGAAGATGTGGAAGCCGCCCACCTGTGACCAGCGAGGAAGAGTGGCGTGAAGCGGGGGTGTGGAGGCCGCCCACCTGGCGCGAGGCACGTCGCTGTGACCACCCGCTGCTCACGCCTTCACAGCCAGGCTGTGAAGCCGGGGGAGCCGCGAGCGGCCCTCCCTCTCGCCGGCGCGTCCTCTTGTCTTCTGTCCCGCTCTAGCCGCAGTCCTGCGCGAGGCGCGGCAGCAGCGACTCGTCGAGGAAGCGCCTTGCAAAGCCGCTCTCGGTGCCGACGAGGTAGGTGTACTCGGCGGAGACGACGACGCCTCGCGCCGCGCCGAGGGCGAGGTGATCGACGGGCGCGCGGAACACCATGTCCGCGTCCGTCATGAGCACAAACTCGTCCTGACGTGGCGGCCGGGCGCAGCCCGAATGTCAGCGGCGGCGCGGTGGATGCTGGGGCTGCCGTCGGCGGCGGCGGCCGGGAGGGAGCACCCACGGGCCGGGGCGGCGATGGCGAGGGTGCAGCGGTGGCGAGGGTGCAGCGGTGGTGCGGAGGAAGAGGGCGGAGGGCGTGCGGCTGCACCTCTCCGTCAGGCAGCGGCGGTCGCTCCGCAAGCCACGCCATGACGGAGTAAGGCTTGTTGTACGAGGGGTACCTTGTGTGGAGGCGTCGTGGAGAGCGTCGTGGTTGAGACGCGGCGTGCACGCGGTGCTAGGGCGTGTGGTCTGACGAGGACCGATGGCGGTGGAGCTGTAAAGAGTGAACTTTGCAGCGGTCAGGGCCGCACCCCTTCTCGTCGACGAGCGGATCGTCCCGCATATTGCGGTGAACAAAGGTGTGCGGCGCGAGAGCGAGGTTCGCCTCTGAATACGCCTCCCGCTCCTTGCCCGCGCACGCCAGCAGCCTCGACAGGTTTGCCGTCTTGCCAAAACCAGAGAGCTCCATCGAGTAGACGAGAGCAGCAGTGTGCCAGTCGAAGAGGTGATTGCACTCGGCGGAGAACACGACCTGCAGCGGTCGCGCAGCTGCGATCGCCCAAAGTGAGAGAGTCAGCATGGCCGCCATTCTCGTCGGCACATTACGCCAGCATGGTTGACTCTTGCCCGGCCAAGAAAAAGAAAGGAAATTGCAAATCCAGCCTTACCAAACTCCAAGTGCTCAAAAGAGCGCCCCATCCCAGTGCCGGGCAAAAAGCAAAATAGAGAAAGGGTGGCGCTCAACAAAATAACGAATCAAAAGATACCACAATTGTCCCTTACAGACGGAGAGAGAGGTTTGTCAAAAATCTCTCTCTCAGACGGACCACGTACATGTGTATCAGGCAGCTGCGGGTAATCAAAGCAGTGGTGCCTCACAGCTCGGGCGAGAAGAAGACGGGATATGCCTGGTCAGCCACCGGAAAGCGCGCCTTGGCAGCCTCGAGCTCCGCCTGCGAGAAGATTTCGTGGAGCCCATTTGGAGCCTCCGCAGCCGGCGCTGCGGCGATGCCGGCGACGACGCAGCCCAGCTCATGCGAGAGCGGCGAAGAGCGCGGCTCGGCGAGCCGTTCCGGGTGGCTGCGGTTGAAGCGGAGGCCGAGCCGAACCTCGTGCACCTTGAGGGGCGAGGCGTGCGTCTCGGAGCGTAGCGCGGCGGCGAGGCCCCACACGGCCTGCGCGTTAATCTGCCCGAGCGGAGAGCGGGAGTCCCCGCCCGCGCCGCCGGTGACGAACGTGTAGCTCGCGCCCTCCACGGCCTCGAGCCGCGGGACGAGGAGTCGGCAAGCGGCAAATTGCATCGTCGGCAGCAGAGCCGCCTGCTCCGCGAACTGCTCGTGCGTCAGCGAGAGCAGCTTGCCGCGCAGCGAGCCGAGAGTGTTGGTCTCGTCGCACGAGCCCTTGGGGCCCGCCCACCAACGGACGGCGCTGTGCGTGACGACGTGATCTAAGGCGCCACCGGTTATCTCCATCGCCGCCGCTACTGTCTGCTCGGCCTCATCGGCCAACATCGAGCCGTGCAGAGGAATCAGCCGCTCCGGGCGGCCAAGGTCTTCGCTCAGGGCTTCGAGCCTGGCCTTGTGCCTTGAGTTGACGATGACCGTCGCGCCCGCGCGAAGGAGACCGCGAGCCAAGCCAGTGCCAATCACCCCAGCGCCGCCAACGACCCAGGCGTAGGTGCCTGTGAGCGCGCGTGCAGCCATCGCGCAGGCGACCAGTTAGTTGTTGCAGCACCGCTGGTGATGGAGATGAAAGCGAGTGCGACACGTTTTCTTTTTCTTTTCTTTGGAAGTCCAGACTGGCTGTTCTTCACCTTCCTACATACATACATACATGGAAGTCTAGCCACCTTCGCCCACCCACCGCGCTGGTGTGATAGCGCGCGCGAAAAGGTTTTTGCTCGCCTTCCCTGGGACCCCGTGTTGCGAGAGAGATATTTTTAGCAATACCAATGGGCTCCAGGCCCCAAATGACGTGTGAGTGTTAGAGTTGTTTGTGTTGCGTGACTGTCTCTGTGCGATTTCGGGCTCGGGGTTGTGCATTTATGTGAATTCATTCGCTGGTGTCCAGTCCGAGCCTGGCAGTTCTTCACCTTCGATACATACACATACCTTCCCCAGAGTGTGATCTGTCTGCCTTTGTTTGTTTCATACGTGATAGAGAGCTCTCACGCCGCGCGTAGGGCCCCTAGGGGCCTAGAGAACACAACCCTCTCTCTCTTTTCTCCCAGTAAGCTAAAAGTACGTACGTGATACGATAACACCGAAAAGGCGCACTCAAAAAGAGGAGAGCAGACGACACGAAGTTATACGCTACTCAAGCAAAAGGGAGCTCCGCGGCAGCGGCTTCATTCACTCGCTCGCCTTTGCGAGGAGGGTGCGCAGCACGTCGGCGTTCCGCCGAACCTGAAGAGGGCGGGCCAAGGCATAACCACGTGGAGCTACGCAGTCCACCCACCAACTATTTATAGGGCAGGTGACGCGCCTTGTGCTGCGCCGCCAAGCACGCAGCGTTGATCTCAAGCGGTGGCAGCGTCACCGCGTTGAGGTAGGGGAAGTCGGCCGCCGTCATGGCTGGGAGGATGGGGTCAGGGCCCGCCGCCCAGTTCGGGAGGGCCTCAGACAGCGAGGCGAGCGGCTCCTGCGTGCGTGGTGAGGCTAGTGATGTAGGACGTGTGAGAGACGGACTTGTCCGAGGTGATGGCCCGCCCGCTCCCAGCCGAGCGGCTCACCTGGCCCTGCAGGTAGAGCGCCTCCAGCGTGTACGGACTCGTCCCGAGGTACGCATTGGCGCGCACCTAGAGCGACGCGGATGTAGGTCGACGCTTCTGCCACCTCCCCGGGCGTCTGTTTAGCACGCGCTCGCGCACCGCCACACCGCGCAGCAGGATCGAGTTGCCTGCCGAGGGGTCGTTGAGCGCCGCGCGGACGGAAGGCCACAGCGCCTCGTCAAAGACCTGCAGCGTCCCATTTGGCAGCCGCGGCCAGAGGCTGAAGCAGTGGTTGTCGCCGACGGCTGGCGTGGGGCCCGGGTTGACACCAAAGAGGTGCGCGAGGCTGCTGCGCTCGATGCCGGCGCCGCTGGTCGACCACATTGCGAGCACGTTTGGCACGCCGCGGCGGAGCAGCCCGACGATGCCCGAGTTGTCGATTAAAGCGCCATCGAGCAGCGCGGCCTTCGCGGGCCGGAAGAAGGCGTCCGACGGCGGCGAGACCCACCAGCCGCGGAGCCGCATCTGCGACTGATAGAACATCTGCACCGCCGTACTCTCGAGCGACCCGGGCTCGAGCCCTGTGAGCGAGTTGAGCTCGGTCGAGCAGAGGCGGCCGTCGTGCTGCCGCAGCTGGTATGGCGAGCCAAGGAACGAGGAGGCAGCCGCGTCCGAGAGCACGCGGTGCGCGTTATAAGCTTGCGGCTGGAAGAAGGGACCGTGCGCAAAGATCCCGTGGGCCAGGAGCTTGAAGTTGTCGTTGGCGACGTGGGAAGAGCCGGCGCCGCCGCGGCCGGCCGGGATGTCCGCGTAGATCATCGCACTCTTGTCGATTACGCCCGGGGTGGGGTGGAGTGGCACGCCTGCGTCGAGCGCCTCGGTGGGGACGGCCGAGAGGTCAACCAGCGCAGCGCCGGTGGTGATGGGCGAGGGGCCGGCGGAGGCGGAGAAGCCGTCGAACCCGTAGTAAGCCGAGAAGTGGTCGATGAAGCACGCCCACAGCGGGTTGCCCGACACGAGGCACGGCAGGAAGGCGTCACCAAAGGTCGCACACCATTGCTCGCACGAGCGAACCGCTGCCGCCGTCTCCTCCGGCCCCGCCGCCTCGACGCCGCCATCGGTGGTCGCCTCCTCGGAGATTGCGATGCATGAGGCACACTGGGCGACGCGCGGAAGGTCGAAGAGACGGCCGGCGTCCTGCAGGCCGTAGTTGTCCGCCGGGGGCTCGAGGTGCCGGAGCGCGCTTGCGTTGGCGCTGGCATACTTGTCGAGCGGAGGCACCCACAGCTTCTCGCCATTCGTCCACAGGTTGTGAGCGACCGCGCCGGCAGAGATGGTGGAGATCAGCAGGTTCTCGCCGGCCTCGCGGAGGCCAAGCGTGGAGAGCTCCTCGAGGTGACAGACGTGGTTCACGATGCCGCTCAGAGCGCCGCCGGAGAGCGCGAGGCCAACTGCGGGCGAGGCGATCTTGACGCCGTTGTGCGAGGCGAGCTGGTACGACTGAATCACGACGCCGATGGTGGTTAGGCCGGTAAGTGCGATCCAGGCGCGGTAGAGGGTTCCGATGGGCATGTTGCTCGAGTAAGGTTTGGGCGTCCGAGGGCCGCAGCGTGTCAAGAGCGTGGGAGCAAGAATCCACGAATTTTTTCTTCCGTGTGGAAACCAATCGTTGCTCCGTCTCCCTTCTCGACTGTAAAAGAAAGAAAACGGACAAGCCAAGGGAGGGATGGGAGGACGGCACGCCGCCACCACACAGGGATTTTAAGGAGAGGGGTGTGGTGCACTAGCCGTCGCCCAGCCTTCAGAGAGAGAGAGAGAGAGAGATTGTTTTTGTTTTTGCCTTCATGCCACCTCGCGGTCGCCCCACTTCGTAAAAAAAGAAAGAAAACAGACAACCCAAACGAGGGATAGGGGATGTGGGAGTCCACCGTGCACCGCGCTGCGAGCCTGTCGTGTCCCTTGAAAGTTGAAAACAGACACCCCAAACGAGGGATAGGGGAGGGAGGAGGACAGGGTCCCCACCTGCACGAGCAGGATTTTGGAAGGACGATCAGGGGGACAGGTGGGGCTCTCCTGCTCCTGACAAGGGACACGACAGGCTCGCTCGCAGCGCGGTGCACGGTGGAATCCCAACTCCACTGGCGGTCCCATCTCAGTCTAGCGACCTTCCTCCGGCTTCTCACCGGCAGAAGTCTCTCACTACCACGGGCACACTGAGGAAACAGGGGTGGCAGGGGCGGCGGCATGAGTCTCCCACATACTATGCGGGCCTCACTAGAGGTGCGGCCTGCGCGTGTCCTAAAAAAGAAAGAAAGAAAACAGACAACCCAAGGGAGGGATGGGAGGACGGCACGCCGCCACCACACAGGGATTTTAAGGAGAGGAGTGTGATGCGCTAGCCGTCGCCCACCCTAGGGAGTCTGCCTCTTCCTATCTCTTTTCGCAGTCTCTCGCCGATTCTCGCTGCAACCTTCATGCCACCTCGCGGCCGTCCCACTCTCGTCGTTCTCTCCCTTGTCACTTCCTCCTCTGTCGCGTCATTCTCTTCTGCCTCGTCCTGCGCCGCCGCCGCCTGCCGTTCCCTTGTTCTCTCGGCTTCTTTCGCCTTTCGGCGCAGCTCCGCCCTCCTTGCTGCATATCCTGGCCCCTCGAGTCTATCGAGCTCCCCTCGCGCAAGGACCACATTTCTGACTCCCACTCCGATCATTTGCCTCCAGGTCATGTTGTTGCTCAGGTCCACTCTCTCTTCGAACACTCGTACCTCTACGGATGATGCCGGCGCTGGGGTCCCCTTCGGATGCATCGTGACATCTGACAACTGAATTTCCACTGGTTCGTCCTCCTCGGAGTCATCTTCCCCGTCCTCCTTCCGTTCGGCTCTTCGCTCGGTACGTTCGGTGTGGCTCACCCTCCATGCCGTGAACAGGCGCTTTATCCACCCTCTATTCTTCTCGCGTGTCCTCGCCCTTCGACTGTTTGCGCCTTCGGTTTGTTTTGTGTGTGGCACCAATGCGGCCAGGAAGAAGCACGGCGCAGGCTTGTCTGCACTCACGTCGGATGCTCGCCGCCAGCCTCACCACAGCCTCGGTGCCGCCGGCCGACACCTGCAGCGCCGCGGGGTCACTGCCTTATACGCTGACAAACAAGACTCGCTTGAGCCCCGACTCGTGGCTGCTGCGTTTTGCCTTGCCGCGCCGGTACCTGGGCGACGACCCCTCGCTGCCGACGTGCCTCAAGGTCTTACATCCCGAGGGCACGGACGAGGCCGGCCGGCCCAAGCGCCTCGAGAAGAGCTACTCTCCGGTCTCGCATCCAGCCACCGAGGGCTCTGTCGACTTGGTTGTCAAGGCATATGAGCCGCGGCCGGGCGGCGGCGTCGGCACATGGCTGTGCGGCCTCGAGGAGGGTGCCGTGATGCATGCGGTTCTCAAGGCCAAGCGGGTCATGCACGGCGACGCGGCGGTCGTTGGCCGCTGGCAGCACGTCGGCCTCGTCGGCGGTGGCACCGGCATCGCGCCGCTGCTGCAGATTGCGCGCATCCTGCTCGAGGACACCGGCAGCGCTCCGGCGGCGAGCGTGCGGCTGCTTAGCGTGAACCGGCGCGAGGAGGACATACTTGCGAGGCAGGTGCGGCGCCCACCGCTTGGCGCGCTTCTGCATCGCTACCTGCCCCGAGAAGCGGGCGAGACGCCCTCGCGCACGCACAGCGCAGCAGCAGCCAGCGGCTTGGCACCATTGCAGCACCGGTGGCTCGCAGAGCGCATACGAAGCCCCGACACAGCCCTCTTCACCCTACCCACTCTGGATGCACGCGCCGAGGTGTCCGGGCACAGTGAGGCTTTGCGCGATGCGGTGCGCTGACCACGCTGAACCCCGCTCTGCCGTCAGGAGCTCGAAGCACTGGCCGCCGCGCACCCGGACCGCTTCCGAGTGAGCTACTCGCTGACTGCGCCGCCGGCGGGATGGGAGGGCCTCACGGGGAGGGGGTCGGCGGAGCTCATCACGGCGGCGCTGCCGCCTCCGCGCGGCGACGGCAGCACGATGGTGCTGGTCTGCGGCACGGACGGCTTCGTCGAGCTGTGGGGGGGTCCGGTGGCGCGCGCGCCCAAGCAGCCGGGCGAGAAGAAGGGCGCGAAGGTGCAGGGCCCGCTCCTCGGGCTCCTCGCCGAGGCCGGCTTCGACGCGTCCGAGGTGTTCAAGTACTGACCGGGGAGAGAGGACGCGGCGCCTGGCATGAACGCACATCGCACACATGCGCGAGCATTTCCTGTGCATTGTCAAATGGGAGAATGGGTTTGGCGCGCCCCATATCGGTGTGTGCGTGTGTGCGTCATTATTCGCGGCGGCTGCGGGCTCTGCCTCGGGGCTGGCGCTTACCGGATACCGCTTTTTATCCTTTTTATTTTCGGCAAAAAGTCATAGCCTGACGCTATAGCGTGTGTAGGGTGCTGGATGGAGGACGGGTACGAAGTACGATGCACTAGCCCCAGCCGTCGGGGGGGTGTTGCCGGCGCTGGTAGATGATCTCTCGGAGAAGAGCCGGAGGGACCTTGGCGCCGGGGTCACGAGGAACTTGCAAGTCGTGGCCGAGGCGGCGACGGGAGCGGTGCAGAGGATCCAGCTCAACGATGAGGCTACGGCGCGCATAATGAAGAGAGAGGAACACATCGAGTGGCTGAGGAAGCTCTTCACTGGGTGGAAAGAGGCTCGGCCGGCCTTGAGGGAGTCGCGGAGGAGGAGGGATAACGCAGGCAACGCAGGGACGGGCCAACAGCCAGTGGGACGAACGAGGGCCGCGACGGCGGCTCAAGCGGGAGGGAGCGGAGACGGTGGGCAGCGAGCGAAGTGGGTGAGACTGATGATGCTCCTTCGACTTAGGGAGCGGTTCAGCTGCTGGGCGGGCTTCAGGTTGGTGCTCACGCGAAAAGGAATCGACGCGATGTGCAAAGCATACAAGAAGGGGAGAAGGAAGAGGAGAGACGCCGGTGGTGACGAAGCAGAAACTAGCGCAGACGAGAGCAGGGCAGACCCGGGGACTGGGGAGCCGGAGCGGACGGCATCAGCCGCCGAGGGAACGTTGGGAAGAGGCACGAGGAGGGCGGCGACCTCGACCGACTATGGAGGACCCGTCGCCAGACGACGCAGGGCAGACGACGGGGAGGCGGAGCAGTCGCGCAGGGCGAGACGAGGGAGGGAGCAGGATGTTGCGGAGATCAGCAGGAGGATGTACGAAGAGATTAGGAGCAGCAGGGACCCGAGGGACCATGTGGAAGACGGCTAGTGCTAGTCCCCCATCGGGAGGACGACCCCGGCTAGTCGCCGACCACACCCACAAAGAACCCTGCACAAAGATCGCAAGGGCGGGGACCTCCTTTTTACCCACCTCACAGTAGAGAGGTGTGCGTTTTTATTTATTTCTTTATAGTCAGTGTATCCTCTATGCTCTATGAAAGTTCGGCCGATCTCTCTCTAGATTGGGGCAAAACGACAAAACTCAAAAGTCGCAGGCGCGCAAAAATTTTGGACATTCTACTCTCCGGCGCGCCCGCGGCGCTCTCCAAATACTCGCTCACTATAGCGGCGTGCAGCCGGCGGCGCAGCCACGCCTTGTTGCCCGAGAGGGCCTCGCCACGCTCGCCCAGCTCCTCCTTGCTCCACCACCTTCATCGCCACCAGATCCTTTTGGACCTTTCGCATCGCCGCCGCCGCAAAGAGCCCCGGGCTCAGCCTCGTGCTCAGCAGCGCCTGCCCGCCCGCGGCCACGGTGACGCGACGGCGTGTGCATCACCGTTGCCCAGGCGCGAAAGTGTGTTGTGGGAGGATGCGTCCTTATGTGTCACAAACTTGTAGCGCTACATGTACATGTTGTTTGAACACCCACCGGCGGGCGCTCTCGAGGCGAGCGGCAGCATTTTTTGCTGCACCCGGCGCGCGCAGCGCCGAAGAAAATTTTGAAAAATGCTAAAAGTTGGGCGCTCCGAGACGACCAAAGTGGTAAAAGTCGCACTCTCCCCTGACCCGAGGCTCTCCAGATGCAGAACGCAGAAGAGAATCCAGAAACCTAACTCCTAAGTCCTAACCCTCAGACTATGCAAAAAGTTACACGGGACATCTACCGATTTTGAAATTTAATATATGTATGTATTTAGGGGATGCGAATGTTGGACGGAGGGTGGACGCGTATAATTATTAATAACGTATACGGCTGGGCTCTAAAGTCTAATTCTCGTATGTCGTAATTGTCATACTTTGGCAATCTGTTCTTATACAACTATTCCAGCGACGCACAAAAGGTAAACACTGCCCAAAGTCCAACGGTACACGTCTTCGACCGGGCGGCGGCCGGGGCTGTGGACCAACGTATCTACACTGCGCGCGCGATGCAGACTCCTGCTCTCGTGTGCTCTCTCCCGGCGCTCTCTCTCATGAACAACTCCACCTCTGCCGCTGCCCTGACTTCCCCGGCGCCTGGTCGCAGACAACATCCCTCACGGATCGACAGCAAGCACACGGTGGCGCTCGGCGCTCGCGCCCTAATAGCCCCGCGTGGTGGGGAGTCGGGTGCCCTGGAAAGGGGGGGGGGGGGGAAGCGAAGGCGGGCGTGCGGCCGAGAGAGAGAGAGTCGGGCGAGTGGCATATGCGATGTGGTGCGGGTGGTGCTGGCGGCGAGCACGACGGCGGTGGTGGCGGCGGTGGAGTGAGGGCGGGGCGCGAGGGCTTGAGGAGGGGAAGGGCTACGAAACCTCCGAGTCCTGGATGTGGCCCTGTTGGACGCCGTGGTTTTTCTTGGCAGTCTTGAGAGCGTCCACGTAGTCCTGCTTCGGCAAAAACGCGTGGTCGCCTGCGCAGGCCGCGCGTGCGGGTTGCGGCCTGCCCGACCAGCAACCCTCTCGGTGGCTGTGTGCGCCGCGGTGGACGTTGTGTGCGGTAGGGCGTGGAGGACGGCAAATTGTGAGGCAAGGATGGGGCTGGTCAGGCTCGAGGGGGCTGCTTACCCGAAGAGTGGCGCCGCATCACCTTACTCGAGGTCTGGGGAGAGAGGTGGGTCTCCTTGGCGGCGACGACCGCCTTTGGCCGCAGGAGGATCCAGCCTGCGAGCACGGATCCCACTGGGCGTGAAGAGAAGCAAGGCAACGCAGCAAATACACAGCCTCACGCACCGCCGATAGCGGCGACAGCGGCCGCTCCCACTGCCTTGGTGGCTGACATGTTGAGAGAGATTGGGTTCGTTGATTGTCCAGTTTTAGCCGCGATTTTTCTTTTTTTTTTGGTCTTAGCCTTCGATGTTAGGAAACAAAGCAAGGCGGGACATGGCATATCACTCTCGGCCCCACAGACTCTTTCTTTTTTATTTACAGTGAGTCGTCCCCGCCAATCCAGTATTGGATTTGAGGGTCGTCGTACAGTATTGGCGTCATCACTCACAACATCGTGAGCAGAGCTGTAGTAGAGCCGGAGCCGCATGAGTCTTGTGGTCGGAGGAGGAGTCGTCGGAGGAGCGGTCGGACAGCCCGCGCTTGTCGCGCCTGATGCGCTCTGCGAGGGGGCCGGGCGTAGTCGTCGTGCTCGAGCGTCGGGAAGACAGCGCGCCTTGCGACCTTGTCGGCCGAGCTGCCATCCCAGTACAAGGTGTACCACAGAACCAGTCGCCGCGAGGATAGAACCAAGCGTTGACCAACCTGTACCGTTCGAGAGCGGCCGCCTGAGCGGCCTGAGCAGCCGCCTGAGCAGCGCCTGAGCAGCCGCTCGGGCAGCCGCGGCAGCGGCAGCCTCTCGAGCCGCCGCCTCGCGCGTGCCTTGTTTCTTGCTTTCTTCTCCTGCCGCGTGCGCGACGTCTGCTTCTTCTTCTTCTTGGCGCCCGCAGAGTGGGGCTGGCTGACCCGCCAGAGGTCGTGCTCTGGACGAGACTGGGGCAGGGCGACTCACCGGAGGTGAAGGGGGACGAGGGCGGAGGCAGACTCAGCTGCTCTCCGTTGACCTCATGTTGGTGGCAGAACCAGTTGGTTCCGTGGCAGTCGTCTCTCTTCTTCGTACAGAGGTGCTAGGATTGCGAGAGTCACAACCTTTCGTTCCGGGCCCCTTGCGTGGATTAACTATGAGCGAGGCCACTGCGAATCGTTAGTGTTTAGTGGATACGTCAATGAACACACCAGTGAGGGAGGGCGAGACGATCGAGGGGTCCCGTGCCATGCGGAATCGACCCTATCCCAGTGCAACAGTGCAACAGTGGATACGTACGCATCTGTGTCCGCGTAGTGTGTCTAGAGATCGTGGCATCGCGCGGCTGCAAAAAATCCAAGACAGGAACCCCGCTCCCGCGCTCCCCGCACGCGCACCCACACATAGCCTGCATCTACTCGTCGCAAATGATGGCGCCCTTGACCTTCATCCTCACGGCGAATGCCCTCTTCTTGTTGAGCAGCAGTAGCGTCTTGCCGTCGCGCCCGCCAAAGCAGAGGTTGCTGACGCCACCCTTCACCTTGATGCGGCCGAGGTAGCTACCGTCGGGCGAGTAAACGCGCACGCCATCGCCGCAGCCCGCGTAGAGGTTGCCGCGCACGTCGCACTTGAGGCCGTCTGGGTAGCCCTCGGCGCCCGTGTCGACTTCCTTCTTGTCGCACAGATCAATCAGCTTACGCGCGTTGGCCAGCGACGGCGCGCTGCCGTGTTGGCCGTCATGCACGACGTCATACGCAAAGACGCAGCTCCTCTCGCCGCCAGGGCACGCGTGCCGAAGCTGCTTGCCGCGGGCCCACTTCCCGCTCCACACATCAGAAACGTAGGCCGTCTTCTCGTCGGGCGACAGCAGCACGCCATTCGGCTCATCGGCGCGCCTGTCGACCCTGCGCCACTCGGCCAGATCCGAGCACTTTTGCGGGTGCGACGGCACAGCCCAGACGGCCTTGGCGGTATCAAACGGAGCCGCGCGAAAGCCCTGCGATTCGAGGCCGTACGCAGGGTCCGTGAAGAGGAGATGACCGGAAGACTTGTGCAGCACGAGATCATTCGGCGAGTTCAGCGTGAGGCCGGCTTCTGGGCCGAGTCGCGTCGCCACGCTCAGCGTTTTGTCGATGTGCCACAGCGAGCCGCTCACGGAGCCCAGCCCTTGCGAGCACAGGAACGCACCTCCCTTGAAGTCCGTGGTGCCGCCGTTGCCCATCTCTATCGCTTCTTCGAGCGCACGCAGCCGGCGCACGTTTCCCGACGGGTGGTGCAGCGCTATGATCTTAACGTTGGTGGCGAGGGTGTTTTGCTGCAGCCGGTCGGACGTGACGAGCCACTCCGAGGAGCTCGGAATCCAAACGCCAGCCTCGTGGAAGAGCGGCTCGTCACATTCGGCTAGCAGCACCGCAACAGACGTGTGCAGCTCGTCAAACTCGCAACTGGTCGCCTCGGTCGCCTCGAAGACGACCGGCCGCTCCGCCGGCTCGCACACGTCGGGCATGGCCGAGCAGCAGATGAAGCGCATGGTTCCAGTAGACCTACTGTTAAATGATAGTAGTAGGGCAGTGTGGTCGCAGGGCGCCCGGGTCGCCTCGGAGCAGCCCCGCCGCGGGTGGCAAAGGAAATCACTGGCTCCGGCGCGCGCATTGCAATGCCGCAGGCGTGACATGATTGGGCTCTGTGATCTAGATATCCGAACCTTTGAGCTGTGAAGGTCGGCCCGCCCCGGCGACACTCTTAGGGACTGCTGTAGGTAGGTGTCTGTCGACTCTCACAGCGAGGGACGAGGAATTCTCGTGGTGTGTGTGTGTGTGTGAGAGAGAGAGAGATGTAGATGTGAGAGAGAGATTTTTATTAACCAACAAGAAATCACGACTCTCACAGTGATTTGGGCTCGGCAGCTTGTTAGCCCCCTCAGCCGAAGCTGGGGCCGGTCCCGTAGCCGAGAGAGCCCGCGCCGATGAGTTCGACGCGGTCGGGGGGGCCTGCGGAGAGGCCAGCGAGGTGGCGATCGCTGTACTTCATGGTGTCATCAAGTGACTGGCTGACTAGCACACAATCAGGCCTACCTACGCCGCGTGGATGCTCCACATACACGTATGTGAGTCGGGCTGGCTCGAGCCTCCTTCCGTTGCGTCACTAGTTTGCATAGCGAAAACCGGCGATTTCGAAGCCTGTGCGCTGTGGCGGTTGGGTTCGCTAAGAAGGAGGGGGAGAGAGCGTTGAGGGGGCTCACGGCAAGGAAGGACACGGACCGAGGGAGGGGTCGGCCGTCACACCTCCCGCCGCCGAGAGAGCGACCGACCGGAGGGGGGGTCCGGTCCACCTCGGGGGCAGACCACCGACCGGCGGGGGGGTCCCCACGAAGTAGGGGGGGTGGGTACAAAGAGTGACGCTCGTATAAGAGGAATTAGGCTAAACCCTATATTAAGCTAAAGGGCTCCCTATACCCTAAGCCTAAATAAATAAATAAAAACGGACACCTCTACTGTGAGATGGGTACCCTAAGCCTAACTCAAGAAATCACCCCGTTTTTGCCCATTTACGGTCATCCGTCAAAATATCTGAAGATCCTACAATACTCAATAGGATTCTCCCCAAACCTTGCTCAGCTGATCCAGCCTGGGGGGAAGGCCAGCCCTGGGCAAAGAAACCAGTACCTCAACCGGCTTCCCTGAGCGTCACAGTTCGGTGATCGCGCCGGCCGGACACCACTGACAAACGTCCGTTCCGGGCATTTGAACGCGACCTTCGGGGGCAAGGCGACATGGGCTCTATCGTCTATGGCTCAGACTGGACTCCTCTTGGTCCCCCCTGATGCCCTAGGCCACACCTGTGCCTTACTTGGAGCTCTAGGGGGTGGGCAGGGTTTGCCCCCCCCCAACTGGCCCGAGGCACCTTAATGCTTAATGTTAATCCTTATAAAGTTCGGCAGTCGGCACCCTACTGCTGAGTGCTGTACGAATTTCCGGCTACATGCGGTAAGTAAGAACACACGCAAAAATCTCAGAAGAGTAGAGAAACCAGAAAGGCCAAACAAGTCTAGCGCACGGCGATGGCGATTGAGAGAGGAGCCACACATTCGACACAGCTGGCCAACTCCTTGACCCTCCCCTCCCCACATACTCCGATACTGTATCCCAACTCCTCGTTTCCCAAGACTCAGTCGCGTCGAGCTCCGTCCCGTCACATGCTGTTCGTCCCGTCACTTAGCCAGTCACATGCCCGACAACGCGGAAACAGCCCCGCCCACCAGGAAGAGGTCGAGGTTCCCCATCGCGGCGAGGCCGAAGAATGCGCCCTTCGGTGCGACCGTTTCCCACGCCGTCTTTGCGGCGGCGCCCGCCTTGGTGAGGCCCTGGGCCACGCTCCTCGAGGTGGCCTCGCCCGCGATGAAGCCGCCGGTCGCGACGCTCTTGCACACGCTAACAAGATCGGCATGGGGAGCGCTCGCGGCGGCGAGATCCTGCGACTCCGCGACAGCTTTCCACGCCAGCTTTGCGGCGGCGCCAGCCTTTGTGCCCGCGATGAAGCCGCCGGTCGCGACGCTCTTGCACACGCCAACAAGATCGGCATGGGGAGCGCTCGCGGCGGCGAGATCCTGCGACTCCGCGACAGCTTTCCACGCCAGCTTTGCGGCGGCGCCAGCCTTTGTGCCCGCGATGAAGCCGCCGGTCGCGACGCTCTTGCACAAGCTGACGAGCTCAGCGTGGGGAGGGCTCGCGGCGGCGAGCTCCTGCGACTCCGCGACAGCTTTCCACGCCAGCTTTGCGGCGGCGCCAGCCTTTGTGCCCGCGATGAAGCCGCCGGTCGCGACGCTCTTGCACAAGCTGACGAGCTCAGCGTGGGGAGGGCTCGCGGCGGCGAGCTCCTGCGACTCCACCGGCGGCAGCGGCGGCTCGTCCGGAGCGGCGGCGAGGTCGTACGCGGCGGCGAACGCCGCGAGTAGGGCCACGAGGGAGACCAGCGCCCCCCAAACGTCCGCCGACGAAGCCCGCGTCGCCTTGCGGGTTGCCGCCTTGCGTGGCGCTGGCGGCACGATGACGGTGCCCTCTGCGATGAGGAGGTTGCCGAGGCGCTCGCCGACGAGGCGGTGCTTGAAGACCCGGCCGTCCTTGGTCCGGTTCGTCAAAATCGCCTCCGAACGCCCCGTCGCCAGCAGGGTTTTGGTGAACTCGGCGGCGACGTCAAACTCCGTCGTTTCGCACTGGAGCAGGTCGGCCGGGCGCTTGCCCAGCGCCTCGCTCTCGGTGTAGCCGCACAGCGCGCTCCAGGCGTCGTTCACGCCGACGACTTTCCCCGCCCCGTCGCACACGATTGTGGGCTTGTCCGAACTGGGCGCCATCTGGGAGAGGGCCGCTGGAGTGCCTGACCTGAGAGTGCCCTCGCTGTGATGCGGCAATCAGGGGCGTTTTTTTTTCTTTTTTTCTGGCAGCCCGGCCAACCCTTCTCCCACAAGACCGGCCGCTCAAGGCGCACCGCGGTTTCTACCACGACGCGATTCTTGTCAAGCGCAACAACTTCAACCTTCTCTCTCCACGAGACGTTCGGCGGCGGCTTCTCGCCCACCGACCGCCGTTCTCAAGCTGCGCCGCCTCGCGCGCGGCAGCGTTGACCGCACGGCCGACTCGCCCAAGTACTCGCTCTCTTTTATGTCCCACCATGCAGAGCGCATCTCTCTCTCTCTTGTGCGAGGCGTGAACCGCGCCATTCGCTCTCACCTGGCAACACCCTGTCTGCACGTCTCGCGCGCGCGTGAACAGGGCAACAGTCGTCCACACACCCCAAAATTGAGTTCGACCGCCCAAATCTGTCTCCCTCCTCCCCCCCCCCCCCCCCCCGCAAACTTTAAACCACCATAAACTTCAGTCTGCAGGGGCTCCAGGCCCCAAATGACGTGTGAGTGTTAGAGTTGTTGAGCACTTGTGACTTGAGCACTGGATAGGGTCGATTCCGCATGGTAACGGGACCCACCGATCGTCTCGCCCTCCCTCACTGGTGTGTTCCTTGGGGGGGGTCCTAACAAACACGGTCTACAGGATCGAGGTGCGCGCACGCTGCGGTGAGGGACCCTGAGAGGGTAGATCGAGCAGTGTCGTCCCCCCTCGCCTAGAGTTGTTTGGTATTGCTAAAAATCTCTCTCCCACACGCCTGGGAAGCTGGAATGGGCAGATTTTGGGCTTTACGAGAGAGAGTTTCCTCTCGCACCCTGCCTGGTTCCCTTTCCGTGTTTCCTGCTAGTTTCCCTACAGCACCCTCTAGTTTCCTTTGGAAACTCCGTGGAAATCATCAATTTCCCGGGCTCTGAGCCGAGTCTGAGGCTGGTTTGGGCCCCAAATCAGCCCAATCGGCAAAACCGGGGTATTTTGCGGGTATACCTGGAAAACCCCGGGTATACCTGGAAAATACCCGCGTAGTTTGCCGGTTTCCCTCGGTTTCGCCTCAGATTTTGCCCCAAACCAGCTCTCAGACTCAGGGAAACTCGAGAGTTGCCAGAATGGAGCAGGAATGGAGCACCAGACCCTCTGGTTTCCCTGGAAACTTCCGTAAACTCAAAGTGCTGCTGGGGACCCTATGGTTTCCCTCTGGGTTGCGCCGGAAACTCTCCGTAAAGGCCAAGGCAGATTGGGCTCGAAGGAGAGCCGCGGTCGCGGTCGCGGCCAGCGCGCGGGGCCTGGCTAGGGCTGCCGGGCGAGTCCAAGAGGCAAACGGCTTCTCGGCCACAGAGCCAGCACCAGCACCACAGTCAGTGCACAGGTGGGGGGCGGTGCCCGTGTCGCCTAGTTCCGCCCGCGGATGGGCGGCCCCTCCACCCTCCTTCATGCACTCGAATGTACGGATCACCTAGTCCCCACCGAAGCTGTCGTGGGATCGCAGAAGAAAACAGCGCACCAATGTCTGCGAAAACAGCCCGCCCCCAAGTGATTTCTCTCGCGCGCAAGACTGCAGTCATGCACATATGCCGGAGGCGCGTCTCGTTGTCGCCGCCTTTCGCGCCGCGTACTCCGAGGCGTCGGCGGCCAGAGGCGGCGCCGTCTACTCGGGACAGAGCGTCAGCGGCCTGAGCGACGTGGACGCCGACGTGCCCCTCGTCGCAGCGCTTGTGCTGTGTGGTTCTGACGAGGTGGTGCAGCTTGGGCCGTGCGAGCGGACCTTCCTCGCGCAGAGCTGCTTCAAGCCGCTGACGCTCGCCATGGCGCTGCAGCTCGGGCTCGGCCCGGAGGTCTTTTGGAAGCACGTCCGGCAGGTTCTTTCTGTCATTCATTGCGTCTCATCTCTCGTTCTTCCTCTCAGGCGACAAGCACAGCCGCGGCGCACACATCTGGCGCTTCTTCTGCCGAGGTCGGCTGCGCTATGGTAGGTGCGGCGCGCGGTGGCGAGCGTCGGCGACGTGCCGTTCGGCTCGTTTGGCCTCGCCGAGGACGGGCGCGCGCTCAATCCGCTCATCAACTCTGGCGCGCTGGTCGTCTGCGAGCTGCTCTCGCGCACGCACAGCGAGGAGGACGTCGGGCGATGGTGCCGCAGCGTGGGAGGACCGCGCGACGCGGGGACGGCCGCCTCGCAGCGGACCTCGTGCTTCGACACGGCAGCGGTGGCGGCGACCGCCGCGGCGCGTGGCGGCCGGAGCGTTCTCGACCGCGCGAGGCGAGGGCTCTGACTGAGACCAGACGACAGCGGTAGGACTCGCTACGCAACCGAGGGCTGTGCTGCCAGCTGGCGAGCAGGCGCGAGCGTCGCTGCCTCCGTGGCACATCGCCGCCGCCGCCACCCTCCCCGGCCGTCGCCCTCGCTGCCCCTCGAGCCGTCTCGCCACCTTGCCGTCACAGGGGCTCGCTGCCGAGGACAGAGGACGCCGTCGAGCGCGCGGTGCGGCACTACGCCGCGCTGGACTGCCTGCGCACAGACGCGACGGAGCTTGCGCGCGCCGCGGCCGCCTTTGCGGGCGGCGGCGGCGGCGGCGGCGGCGGCGGCGGCGGCGGCGACGCGCTCAGCGCGCGCACTCGCACGGCGACGCTGTCGGCGATGCTCCACTCGGGCATGTACGAGGCGAGCGGGACGTGGGCGGAAGAGGTGGGGCTGCCGGCGAAGTCCGGGGTGAGTGGCGCCGTCTGGTGCGCCATCCCCGGCGTCGGCGGCGTCTGCGCGCAGCAGCCGCGCATCGACGGCGCGGGGAACTCGGTGGCGGCGATGGCGATGCTGCGCGCGCTGGTCGCGAGGCTGCCAGAGATGAGCGTCTTTCATGGCGGATAAGACATGGCGCATTAGGGTGGCCGCCGAGATTGTGGCGCACAAGTGTACGGCGCACACACTTTTTCATCGGTGTGTGTGCAAATCGTGGTATCGGTGTGTGCACCAGACATGGCAAATGCGATTTCAAATGGTACGGTGTGCCAGACATCGGTGTGTGCAACTGGTAATGGTGTACGCGTGTAACGCTACTTGCTCGTGAGAGCTGCCGACGGTGCGCGGTGTGGGTGCGTGGGTGTGCGCGAGAGTTTCCGAGCGAGAGTTTTTATTTTAAATCGTTTTATTACGGCTTCTGACGCAAAGAGCTGCATGCCATCGAAGGCGCTGTCGAGGTTCGCCGAGCGCGGCGCAGGTTGGAGGACACCGTCACCGACGAGCGCGTTGGACTTTTCACTCCGGACAAAGACGGCGCGGACACGCACACGAGCTGCGGCCGTGTCGCCGTCATAGCGGCGAGGCGCGGGACCGTCTGTGGCGAGGTGGGTCGCGTCCTCCGATTTCCTCAACTCACGGTCCGCTCCCTCTACTTATTATTAGATATTACTCGTCCGGGAGAGAGCGACCTCGGACGACCTGCAGCCTCCGCGGCTGCACCCGCTCGGTCCTCGCCCCCCACACGCTTGTCCACAGCCACCCCGCACGACCCTCGCGGCCACGCGGGGACTGCTCGCGGATTCGGGGATTCCACCCTCCGCGACGCGGCTGCCGGCAACCCGTGAGTCGGGGCTCTGATCTGGTCGGGGGGCGGGGGAGGCGGGGGGGCGGCGGGCGGGGGGGGTCCCCGATTCTCCCGCGTTTTATCTGTATCCAGCGCCGACACGCACCGCCTCACCCGATCACCCGTCGCATCGCAGCAGATCCCCTCCCCTACGACAACGGCACTCCTCGCCCGTCCCGGCCCAGCCGCGCGTGAGCGTTCCACGAGGATAGTCGGGAAGGCAGCCGTCGTTTTGCCAGTCAGCCGAGCCCACCCGCAGGTCCCACACCTCGTAGTCCGCATAGTGCTCCGCGTCGTAGTTGGTGAACTGGATCGTGTCGTACCCCTCCGTGCGCAGGGCCTCCACAGTCTCGACGTAGCACTCCCTCTCACACCAGCTGTGGCACGTCTCGTCCAGCACCGAGCCCCAGCAGCTGAAGCCGAATCTCGTCGCCAAGTCTGCGTGCGTTCGGAGGACCACAGTGCGCCGCAAGTCGAGGAAGACGCCGCTCCCGGGTGCGAGAAAGAACCAGGCAGTGCCCTGAGGCCAGTCGTGGCTGTCGCAGCACGCATGAAACACCTCGGCACGCGTGTGGGACGGCAGCCCCTCGCTGATGGCGAGGCGAGCAAACACTTCTGGCACATACCGCCCCGGCCCGCTGCACCAGGGGTGGAGGCACCGCCACACGTTCCCGTGGGAGCGCCATTCCGAGGGTCTGAGCGCGCTGTGACGGACGCGACCCCAGGCGAATCCGTGGCCGTACAGCTCGCCGAATCGCAGCGCAGGCCCCTCGATGACCATGTAGCTCCATCGCTCGCCGCCGGGCTGCTGCTCGCGCAGCTTCAAGCTCGCCTTGGCTGTGAGGGGCAGGCGATCCCAATAAAAGAAGGCGATCTCGCCCAGTGAGAAGGGAAAGACCATCGTCCGGATGCCGTACACGTGCTCAAAGTAGTCCGCCCACGGCGACGCACGCAGCTCCGTAGCTGTGGCGAATGTCTGCAGCAGCTGCGTCTGCGTCGGGAGGCAACATTCCGCCGCCGCCGCGCTGGTCTCAACGACACGCTGCATCCACTCACGCTGCGGGCTGTCGCTCATTCCGCGCGCCAGTGGATATCTGGATCCACCGGGCGGCAGCGGCGGCGTGGGCGGCGACGGACAGCAGGTGTAGCTCGCCCGTTGGAAGCCAAAGCAGTCTTGAAGTGTGTGCACGGCGGCGTAGCCGTAGCGACAGGTCGCGCTGTCGCCTGCAGGCGCACAGCAGTCGTCGCCGACGCTGGTGCACTGCTCATCATCGCAGTCGGGCGGCGGCGCTGGCGTGGGCGGCGACGGACAGCAGGTGTAGCTCGCCCGTTGGAAGCCAAAGCAGTCCTGAAGTGTGTGCACGGCGGCGTAGCCGTAGTGACAGGTCGCGCTGTCGCCTGCAGGCGCACAGCAGTCGTCGCCGGCGCTGGTGCACTGCTCATCATCGCAGTCGGGCGGCGGCTGTGCGGGATGGGGAGATGGCGAAGCAGGCGGCAGAAGAGGCGAGGGCGGTGAGTACGGAGGCAGCACAGGTGGGGCCCGCAGAGGCGGAGGCAGCAGAGGCGAGGGCGCTGAGGGGGTGGGGGAGGGTGGCGGCGGCGACGGCAACGGCGACAGTCGGCGTGGAAATGTCGAGGTTGGAGAGGCGGACTCCGACCCGGCTCTGACCCTGGGCGATGAGTGACGCACCAGAATTGGTGCACCGATGAGGAGAGGGATACAGATGGTGGTCAATATGATTCCATTGCACCACCAGCCAGGTGCCGACGCAGGGCTGGTGGCGCGCACCGGCTCCACGAGCTGCGTCGGCTCCCTTGAGGTCAGCTCCTCCAGCCGATGGAACGCTCGCTGGTGCCTGCTCGCCCTGCGCGGGACGGTGGCCACAGCGAGAGAGTCGCTCCCGCCGCTGGTGGCGTTGCTTTGCTCTGCGCTAACCGGAGACGCCTCTCGGCCCGAGACACCTTCCGCCCCCATGCCCGCATATTCGGGCCCGCGTTGGCGGCGGGCACAGTGGGTTCGGACTCTTAAGCCGTGTCGGTCGAGCAGTCGCATTGAAGACGTATGGTTCTTGCACTTGTGCAAGATTGGGCGTCTTCTGCCGCAGTCCCTTTGATGGGAGGCCCCAGGGTGGGGGCCACCTCGAACCCCCAGCGAGGGATTCGAGCGGAGGGTGCCCCGGATTCATCTATCCGCTGGGCCCCGGCACCTATTTTAGAACTGATCACTTTGCGCAGCAAGCTTTTTAGCTTTGGCCAAAAGGTAGTGCGCTGCGCCGTCGCTCTGTCTGTCGTGCACGCTCTCGTGCTTCGTTGTGACCCACCCTGTCCCACCCGTGTGTGATCAGTGTCTACGGAGGAGGGAGTGTCGTTGGCTCACGCCAGGCGCTCGTTGTCTTTGTACGTACTTTTAGCTTACTGGGAGAAAAGAGAGAGGGGGTTGTGTTCTCTAGGCCCCTAGGGGCCCTACGCCCTCTCTCTCTCTCTCTTTGTATACAAAAGATCCCTCTCCGCGGTGAGCCCAACCCAACACGCGTCTATGTCTGCGGCATCGAGCGCAACTTCACCGTGCGAGCCACATTGTGTCGACCTCTTCGACGGATGCATTTGGCGAAGCTCCTTGGTCGGGGATCCTTTCCGGGCGGCGCTGGTTTGCCGGAGCGAGCTGGACCTCGGACTTGGCGCCGTCGGCCGTGCTTGCACAGCGTGGTGCACTCCTCCCGATGACTCCTCCATGGAGCGGCTGATGACGGGCCGAGCGCAAGTGCGACAGAGCGGGCAGAGCGAACTCTCAGGCGAGGAGAAGGCTGCGCGCTTCCTCTCACAGGTGAAGCGCTACGCCGAGCAGCGCTCAACGGCCATCATCGGGCCGGTGGTCAGTCGAGCCTGGGAACGCGAGACGCCGAGCCACAGCGCCCTCGCTACGCTCGAGATTTCCGCTGCGGACGTTGCAGCCATCCCCGAGCCGACACAGTACGGGAACGAGCCAGTTGAGGCGCTGATAGACTCGGTGGAGGAGTTTGCCCTCAGCGGCGCGCTCGAGCTCCACGTCTTGGCTGCGATTCTACGCTCGCATCCGAGCCGTCTCGTCAAGCTCGACTTTGAGCAGCGGTTCGCCTACGTCTCCACGGCGGTCGGCTCCTTCGTGGCTGGCCGCCGCGAAGACCTGGCTCGCGCGTACTTTGCAAAAGAGACGGGCGTGGGCGGCGCCCTCGATCGCAGCGCCGCCCCGCCCCACGTCCAGCACCTCCTGCGCGACTGGTGGTTCGGCAGGACGCCGTGGCCAGTGTGCCCCCCACTCGCCGCCACGGAGAGTGCCGAGGGGCAGGCCGTCGACGCGCTCCTCCCCGACGGTCTGGCAGCCGACTTGCGACGGCACTGGGAGCAGATTGCAGCTGAGGCTCGGCAGCTACTCAGCCAGAGAGGCGAGCTCGGCGACATCTGGCCCCGGATCTATCCCGGAGGGCATTGGCAGGGGGTGCCCCTCTACCTCTCGAGCCTCTTGGTCAACCAGAGGCGGCAGCAGAACGCCACGTGGAGGGAGGGCAACCAGCGGCCGGGCTGCCGGAAGTTCCCGTTCACCTGCGGCCTGCTGAGGGGTCGCATGCGCTCTGAGCGGTGGGGCCTGCGGACGACAACGCACGCACCGAGGAACGAGGAGGAGGTGACCTTCTTCCTGCTGGGGCCGAGCCAGGTCGTGCCGCACCACACCGGCCAGCAGGGGCGGGTCAACGTCCACCTCTGTCTGCTCAACTGCGAGCGGGCGGCCGTGCAGGCGAACGGGAGCACGCTCCAGTACCGAGCAGGCGTGCCGGTGCCGTCGCCGGAGCCCCAGCTACCCTCCCCGGAGGCCCGTGGACCTTTTCCCTAGGCGGGCTGCTCGCCTTTGATGATGGCCTCTACCACAGCGTCCAGAACCACGACCCGGCCAACACCCGCGTCGTCCTCGGTCTCGGAGTGGTCCACCCTCAAAAGTCGGAGGAGCACGCGTACTGCTGGTCGAGCCGGGGTGGTCTCGAGCAACACCAACGGCGGGAGGCGGGTATTAGTTGGGGGTGGTGGGTGGCGGGAGCGGCGGCGGTGGCGGGGGTGGCGGGGCTGGTGCCGGCTGTGATTGCCGCAGTGCTGGCGAGAGAAGAGAGGTGGCATCGCGATTAATTACAAGAAATCTTTTCCCGCTTCCAATTCTTTTCAGTGTACCTGTCTCCTGTCTCCTGTGTTAGTGCCAGTGCGCGCCAGTCACGTGCCCCGTGTCGTGCGAGGGGCGCGTTGTACTTGGAGCACTTGGAGTGCAGAAAGAAAGAAAGAAAGAAAACAGACAACCCAAGGGAGGGATGGGAGGACGGCACGCCGCCACCACACAGGGATTTTAAGGAGAGGTGTGTGGTGCGCTATCCGTCGCCCACCCTAGGGAGTCTGCCTCTTCCTAGATCTCTCTTCGCAGTCTCTCGCCGATTCTCGCTGCAACCTTCATGCCACCTCGCGGTCGTCCCACCCTCGTCGTTCTCTCCCTTGTCACTTCCTCCTCTGTCGCGTTGTTCTCTTCTGCCTCGTCCTGCGACGCCGCCACCTGCCGGTCCCTTGTTCTCGCGGCTTCTTTCGCCTGTCGGCGCAACTCCGTCCTCCTCGCGGCGTATCCTGGCCCCTCGAGTCTATCGAGCTCCCCTCGCGCAAGGACCACATTTCTGACTCCCACTCCGATCATTTGCCTACAGGTCATGTTGTTGCTCAGGTCCACTCTCTCTTCGAACACTCGTGCCTCTACGGATGATGCCGGCGCTGGGGTCCCCTTCGGGTGCATCGTGACATCTGACAACTGGATTTCCACTTGGAGTGCAGTCGGCAACCTCAACCGGCGAAAAATTCTTTTCCTTGTGCAGCTGTGAGCGCTGTCAGAGCGGTGTTTCGACACCGATATCGTTCAAGGAGAACGTGTGTATACGGGTACCGCGACTGGGTCGGCCAGCGCTGTGAGTGACGCTTGGGCTGAGGTGCTCACGTCCAGGAGTCGGCGGGGAGCTTTCAGCCGCCGCTCAGAGCGGCAACGTGGGTGACATGCTCCGCAATCTCGCAAGGGGCCTCGCCGGACATTCAAAATGGCACAACACCCGCTTCCGCAAGGCGCGGCAGGATGCTGTCAAACTCGCAGTCGCCAGCAAGTTTGCCGGCATGATCCGAGTGGCGGTTGGAGCTGGCGACGAAGCCGGTGTTGCTGATGCTGTGGCCCGAGCGAAAAAGGAGGGTGTGACACGCGAGGTCATTGAGCGCGCGCTCGAGACGAGCCGCAACCGAGAGGCCTACAAGGAGGAGATGTACGAGGGCTCCCTCGCCGGAGGAGTGCTCGTCCTCGTCGAGGCGTTGACAGACAACCCGAGGAGAACGGCGCCAAAGGTGCGCCACCTCTTCAAGGAGGGCGGAGGCGCACTCGGCGCAGCGGGGTCCGCGGCGTGGGCGTTTCAGAGGCGAGGTCTGCTGCGCGTCCAAGGCATCAGCAGCGACAACGAAGCTCTGATCGAGGCGGCGCTCGAGGCGGGAGCGCAGGACGTCGAGGAGGATTCGGCAGCACACCTCGAGGCTGACGACGGCCCCTGCGCCGCCGTGTTTTGTGAGCCCAACGAGCTGGCCGCAGTGCGAGCCACCCTCAGCGCGAGAGGGTTCGAGGCGAGCGAGGCTGCGATCCTCTTCGTGCCGAGTACAACCGCAGAGCCTGCGGCCGGCCTGCGAGAGGCAGCGGAGAGCGCGCTCCTCGCTCTCGAGGAGATGGAGGACGTAGAGGGTATCTGGCACAATCTTGCACCATAGGCTGTAGTATGAATCTCCTTGACTCCTTCGGTACTTGCACCGACCTCTTTTGTCGCGTTCCTGTGACACCGCACTCCGCAGGTGCCACGGTGTCGGTGACGGCATTGACGATGTTGTTAGGGCGGTAAAAAACAGTGTTACGTATGTGTGTGTGTGACCGCATGCACGGACGAGACCCGGGCTACGCCCCGCCCGCACAGCCATTATTACACGCACATCACACACAACTCACAAGCCTCTCCCCCGGAGAGAGCGGACCACAGGCACCAGCGGGAGGGAGTAAGCCGTATCTAATGCACGTAATAGATACATACATACTTTTACGAAAGAGTGGGCAATGGCTCTGCGTGCCGGTGCGGCGGCCGTGCGCGCGACAGGGAGGAGAGAGCTCCGCTCAGGTAAGAGCAGATACATGTAACGCGCTTCGCCACCTATCGTCGTCCCCCAACGCCACGGCACTCCACGCCGATAGACCTAGCCCAAGCGAGGCGCGCTGGACCCGCCGTCAACGCGTGAGGAGCTTCAGCCCGCACGGCGAGTAGAACTCGAAGCTGGCGTGCGACAGGAGCGCGTCCAGGCAAAGCGCGCGCACAGACGTGAGCTCGGCGGCCGAAAGAGGCGCTTGCCCCGCACCAGAGCCGCCTACGGACGACAGCGGCGAGCGTCGCGGGACGGGTGGCGGCTAGACCGTCCCTCCGCCACGGCCGCAACCAGTCGTCCCGAGAGCGGACGCGTCGGGCGGGAAGTAGGTCTCGCACGCGGCGCGCAGCACGCGCCACTTGCCGGCGCCGCCGGCGCCGTCGTCCACCGCTTGTCGCGAGAGCAGCTCGATGCCCGCCCGCTTTTCGCGCGCGAGGTCCGAAATGGCGCCGAAGAGGCACGAGCGCCACGCGCGGTCGTCCGTCGCGCCGCCGCCGCCGCGCGGCCGAAAGACGGCGCAATAGTGGAGGAAGGAGGCGGCGCCCTGCGTCGTGCGCATGGTTGGCGCGGAGGCGGACGGCTCGTTGTTCCGGCGGTGCCAAGGCAGCATGGTCGCCTTGGCCCATCCAAAGGCGCAGGCCGCGCGGCCGAGCGGGGTGGAGGCAATGCCGCATGGGTCCGCCCCGGGGGTGAAGGCGTGCTCATGCGCCGTCGTCCAGTGGCGGAGCCAGCACGCGGGCGTTGCGTACGGGGGCGCCTGTCCGCAAGGCGGGGAGGGTGTGGGGGCGGGCAGGGCGCGGCGCGGGCGCGTGGAGCGGCGCGCCGCGTCGCAGCTCGTGGCTCTCCGCCCCTCCATCTGGGCCTGCATGTAGACGCCCGACGCGCACTGGCACCTGACGACGAGGTGGGCAGGCGGTGCGAGGGGACGCACCCCGCCGGGGGAGGGAGGGGAGGGGGGCGGGAAGCGGAGAGTGCGACGGGGAGCGTGTGTCGCGTGCCACGGAGTGTCTACTCGCCGCTCCTCCTCCTACCTCTGCTGCTGCTCACCGCTCCGCTCCGCGAGGCCCGTGCGAGCACGCGGCGACCGAGCGCTCAACCTCGCCCACCGCCATCTGCAAGCCGTGGCCGAGCCCGTGGACGCACGAGGAGTAGTCTCTCAGCGCGGCGCCGCGCGCGAGGCCAGCCTGCCCGTCCACGGCCGCGCCGCGGTCGCCGCGCCTCGCCGACCCCGCATCGCACGCCTGGGCCGAGAGCGCCCACTCCCACACCGTGGGGCCTATGACGAGGCGCGACTCAGTGATGGACGAACTGCCTCTCATGCCGCCCTCTCCCGGAACGAAGGGGGGGGGGGGGGGGGCCGTAGAGCGGCGAGGACGGGGTGGCGTTCACGGCGCCGAGCCCGCCGGCGAGCAAGCCGTGCTGGAGCCCCGCCCAAGCAGGCGAGAGGGACGCAATCGCGAGGCTCGGCGACAGGTCTGCAGGCCCGCCCCCGGCGGCGAGGCAGCGGGGGGACCCCGCGTGCTCGGCGGCGGCGAAGCCGAGAGCGTGCAGCGCAACGTGCGTGACGTCGCCGCTGTTCGCCTGGGCGAGCGACGGGGCCGAGCCTGGCTGCTTGCACTGCACTGTGGGTCGAGAAAGCGCGCGCGGGGGGGGGGGGGACCGGAAGGGGGGGGAGGGAGTGTCGCCGGCTGCTCTCGCCGCGGCTGCGCTCGCGCTCACCTGAGCAACGCTCGCGATTCCGTACAAACCGAGCGCGTCCACGTGCGCCTAGCCGAGATCGCGCGAGATGACCCGAGGTCGCCTTGCCCGGCTTCAGCCCTCGAGAGCCCCCCCCAGGAAATCTCTGGCGATCTCTGGCGATCTCGGACCTTGCCCAGCTTCAGCCACCGCTCGGGAGGACCTCCACGACCTCCACGCCCGTGCGCGTCGTGCCTAGGAAAGTTCCGAGACCCTTCCGAGCCGACTCCGGGAAGTGTGAGCTCCGCGTCCATGCGACTCGTGCTCGTGCTCAGCGAGGCCTCTCTCGCCGCGGCTCGCCGAGAGCGCGGCCTTGTACGCTCTGACGGCGCGCTCCGCCGCCGGCGCGGCCAGGTCGACCCACTCGCAGTTGGGGCGGCCGCCGGCTGGGGGAGAGGTGCCTGGGGGTGGGGGTGGGGTGGGGGTGGGGTGGGGGTTGGAGTGGGTGGGGGGGGGTAGTGCTGTCTGCACGAGACTGCGCGTGTAGCCTCGGGCAGCGGGGCCGCCCAGCCCGACTGCTCCTGCTCCTGCTCCTGCTCCTGCTCCTGCTCCTGCTCCTGCCGCGGTCCGTAGTCTCGCATCTACGGATGGCCTTGCAGCGGGGCCGCCCACCCCGAGCGGCGGAGAGACGCGGCGGCGATGGCGGCCGACGGGACTGCTCGCAGCAAGCGGCCGCCGCTCGCCTCGTCGAGTCGTCTCTTCCCGCCCGGGAGGGAGAGCGGGAGGGAGAGGGCGCGCATCGGCCGCTGCACGCGAGGGAGCGCGCCGATGCCGCCGGTGCCGTCCGGCGAGGAGCAGCAGCGGCCGGCGTACCTAGAAGGTTCCGCCGAGCAGGCTTTTCAGAAGGTCTGCTGCCTGGCGACGGGCAGCCGACGCGTGCGTACTCCGGGAAGGCGCGGAAGACCTCGGCGTCCGCACGGAGGACGAGTGAGGACAGCGCCGTGTCGTTGGCATAGTAGTCCTCGCAAGCGCCGTGGCTTGAGCGGTGGAGGTTGTACTTTGACGCGCTCGTGCTGAGCAGCGCGTGCCCGGCGCTCGAGTTGCGTCCTGCGGAGACGGGTCACCGGCGGCGGCGGCTTGAAGGCTGGCCACTGGGGTGGGGGCCGCGCGAGTGTGCAGAGAGAGTGAGAGCGGTTCCAGATCTAGCGCCGCCACCTCCGAGCCTCGCGGCGACGCCTGGTGGGGCCTGCGGAGGGAGAGGCGGGGATGGGGCCGGGGCTTTGAGGGTCCAGGATCATCCAGCCAGATATGGAGGCTGCGCCTGCTGCGCAAAGGCGGCGAGACAGTGGCGGAGGTCGTCGTCGAGCCTCTCGGTGTGGATCCAGCAGTCGACCGCGCCGATGTTGGGCACGTAGTCGCGGTAGCGGCGCGAGAACTCGCCGGCGGAAGCCCGCGTGAATTTACGCATCTGTTCCGTTCGCTGCGTGTCATTGCCGCCCGGATGAAAGACCTGCGCGAGCTGCGGGTTGCTGCTGTGCTTGTGAAGGAAGTCGATGTTGTACCGGCCTTTGGGACGGCTCCCGTTGTTGAGCATGCCTTCGACACCCCACGCCCACAAGGACACGTACAGCGCGCACGGGTTGCGCACCGACGACACGACAAAGGCGTGCTCTGCATCTTTCGCAGTCACCGGTTCCATTTCCCTCAAGATGCTGAGTGTGCCGTCGCGCAGGAGGTCGGCGTGCTGCGCGCGAAGAGTGGAAATGATCGCCTGGCCGCCCGTCTTTGCGAGGTGCTTGTAGATTATTCGAGATCGAGATGGAGCTTGCCCCTCCATGAGGTCACGTTTGTGTACCGAGCTCGTGGGAACTTCTGGGCGTCACTTCAGGCGCACACACCCGGGCACTCGCGATGAAGAAATCGCGCGCATCCAAGTAGGAAAGAGGAGAACGGAGAGACTGGGACGACTGGACACGACAAGACAGTGAGCCACCACAGGCGTCGTTGGCGCACATACTGAGCGGCAGCTGCGCTGGAAATAAGGAAGAGGCGCGTTACTTCATGCGGAAGCTTGACAAACACACGGCGAGGGCGACAGCAAGAGTCGAACGGGCGGCGCCTGACTCAAAAGACACCGCCACATTCCTGAGACGCGCGAGGGCAGCCTCCCTAAAGGCAATGGGCTCTAGATTCGGAGCGCTCGCCGAAGAGAGTCGCGACAAAATAGCGCCCGTGATTGCCTGCACGCTGCCCGCACTCACGGACTCCATTCCCGAAAGAAAGAGAGGGGAGCTCGCAGGAGAGGTGACGAGTGAACTACAGGTAGTGGGGAAGGCAGCCTCGATTGCCATACAGACATGGGTGCGAAACAACGACAAGACCAAGGCAAGGGCAGAGGAACGAGAGAAGAATATAGGGTGGATAAAGCGCCTGTTCACGGCATGGAGGGTGAGCCACGCTGGACGTGCTGAACGTAGAGCTGCGACGAAAGGCGAAAGAAGCCGCGAGAGCAAGGGAGCGGCAGGCGGCGGCGGCGTCGCAGGACGAGGCAGAGGAGGGCGACGCGACAGAGGAGGAAGCGGCAGGAGGGAGAACGACGAGAGTGGGACGACCGCGAGGTGGCATGAAGGTTGCGCAGCGAGAATCGGCGAGGGACTGCGAAGGGAGATAGAAAGAGGCAGACGACCAAGGGTTAGGGTGGGCGACGGCTAGCACCACACTCCTATCCTTAAAATCCCTGTCTGTGTGGTGGCGGCCTGCCGTCCTCCCATCCCTCCCCTGGGTTGTCTGTTTTCTTTCTTTCTTTAGCTCCGAGTAGCAAAATCCTGCAAAGGTGGGGACGTGTCTGTCCTCGACCCAGCCCCTAGCTTGGGATGTCCGTTTAGCGTTTTATTTATTTATTAGCTCCGAGTACAAGAGGAGTAGGGGGGGCGTTCTGCAGTTAAGCTTAAGGGGAACCCGGTACACGGAACCAACCCTCGGAGGCTCGGAGACCCGTGTTATGGCCCTGCGACCGCGCACCCCCCAGGGCTAGGGCTTTCTAGCCCGTAACCCGATGCCAATCGTCTGGCCAACTGGGTGCGCTTCTTAGGTCCCCGGCATGGTCCCCGGTCCTGGGCGTGCGGTTGCTAACTGCACTCCAAGTGCTCCAAGTGCGGCCGACATTGGGGTGTCTCAGTCTGCTGTCATCCTCCCATCCCCCCCTTGGTTGTCTGTTTTCTTTATTTCTTTCTTTTTGCTGTCCTCCCATCCCCCGACCATCTCTGGCATGCTGTATTTTGCCCGGATTTATGCTCGGGTTTGCTTTTCCAGCCTTTGAGTTTTGTCGATTTTGCCGTCAGCTTGGAGGCTCAGATTGGCTCTGCTGCGGATGCGCTGTGGATGTCGCGAGGCTGAGCCAGCTCTCACGGTACGCGTCGTAGTCGAGGCTGCCTGTCCAGCTCAGCAGCGCGTCCAGCTCTTCGTCGCTCCCGCCTCCTGACCCGCTCAAACCAGCGAGCGGTTCACAATCAAACGTTCCCGCCCGCCCCTCCTTGTACATGGCTTGAAGCCATCGCATCTTGCGCTGGCGCTGGCGCTTGGAGCGCGCCCCTCGACGCTCGAGTTTTACATGCGCCCAATCAACCACTGCCGCCGCCGTGCGGGCGGTCACCTCGTCAAAGCTGGCCAATAGCCGGTCGCTCACCTACCAGCGGAAGGGGAAGGGGGTGAGAGCAGTGCGATGTCTAGGTAGGCCGGTCGTCTGCGTGGCAGCACCAGTCTCCACCCGTTGTTCTCCACTCGGGAGTACCAGCCGGCTCGCTTATCAGCTACCGTCTGCTGCTTGCGATGGTCCGTGGCCGAGTCTGGGCGCGGGGTTGAGCTCCTCGATCCCGGCCACGGCTGCTTGCGCGCCGCCGTGTAATCGCGTGGTGCAAACGCGCCGACGTCGGTGATGGCGCCGTGGGTAAACACCTGCGAGAAGATGTGGCTAAGTCCTCTTTGCGTCTCGAGAGTTGTGCGGGAGTGCATCTGACACCGCACCTTGTAGTAGATGCTCGGGGGGAAGGAAGCGCCTCCGAGCCGAAACCGGACGTGCGATGAGAGGGATGCGTCCGCCATGAGCTGCGCCTCACGAGGGTTGATGCAACGCAGAAGCTGCGACGCGTCGCCCGCCGTCTCGCGAAATTCAATCATTCCGCGCAAGTAGGCCAAGATTTGGCGGCTGGCGTGAGCACGCCAGCTCCTCTGCACCTTGCTCGCTGCCAGTGCCACTGACGGCGGCCGTAGCCGCATGGTGTGTCGCACGCGGCGCTGAATCGTAATGGTAGCTCGCTGCCAGAGGGTGTACCTGTACCACCTCGCCATCACACCACCTCTCCACCGCGCCTGAATCAGGATTGCGGCATGCTGCAAAGGTCTCCCGTGGGTAAGATCTGAGCGCCTTCTGTCCTCGAGGAAACGCCGTACCAGCCCAGCGTCGGGAGCATTCACGTCCCGCGGATGAGGCGTAGATTGCCGTGCGGCATGAGTGATGGGCGATGCCATGTGCATGCGGTCGTCCATGGTGTGGCGGCCGCCGTTTCATAGCCTTGTTATTGAGAAGAATTTCATATACAAAGATGAGGAAAACCTTGTGTGGTTGCCGCGAGCACTCAGATGGCAGATCCCTGGGGCGTCTGCAGCCTCTTCATCTCTCTTCGCCAGGCTCGCGGTCATCCCACTCTGCCCGGGGTTGTGCGTTTATGGGCCTCCAGGGCTCGCACCTCAACCTCTCATAGACCAGCGCAAAGCGCCATTGGCACTTGGCGTATTTTCTTCTCAATAACAAGGCTGTGAACAGACGACCTGCAAGAAACGCCTGGCCTGCCTTGCTCAGCGTTCCGCGCGCTGCTTGTGGCTGCACACGCCAGTGCCACAGGGCGGTTGACAGCCGCCTGACTGTGCTGTTGGTCCCATGAAGACGGCAGAGCGGACCCATGGTATGAGCGTCTCCATTGGCCTACGCGACAGCGACAGCGCAGCAGGCTCTGCGTCAGAGCGGCAGCTCCTCGCGAGGGAGGACTTCAGCCTGCTGTCGCCAGCGTACTGGCGCCGCGCTCTCGACGCGCTCTTTCTACATAACGCGCTCAACCTGCTGATGCTCTGCTTACCGCTGGCGATCTTTGCAAAGAAGCGCGACTGGGACGCCGGCACCGTCTTCTTCCTTTCGCTCGTTGCAATCGCGCCGTTCGCAGAGCGTCTGAGCTACGTGACGGAGCAGCTGGCGCTGCACACATCTGAGGCGCTGGGCGGCCTGCTGAACGCAACCTTTGGCAACGTGACCGAGATCATCGTCAGCTTCTTTGCACTCAAGGGTGGCATGCTGCGCATCGTGCAGGTGCCACCGCCTCTCTAGCCCAGAGCTGGTAGTGCCGCCGATGACTTAGGTGGCTGCTCGGCACCCGCTGCATAGCCGCCTCCACCTCGGCCGCGCCTCTCACCTCTTCGCCTCCTCCTCCGCCGCCTCCGCCGCCTCCGCCGCCTCCGCCGCCTCCGCCGCCTCTGCCGCCTCCACCTCGGCCTCAGTACGCCGCCTCCGCCGCTCCTCCACCGCCTCCTGCCACCTCTCCCTGCCGCAGGTGTCGCTGCTCGGCTCCATCCTCTCCAACCTGCTGCTCGTGCTCGGCTGCGCCTTCTTCGCGGGGGGCATCCGCCACAAGCACCAGTACTTCAACGTCCACGGCTCCGCCGTCAACGTCGGCCTGCTCGTCATCTCGGTGATGGCGCTGCTCTTTCCGATGATGCTCGAGGCGTCCCACGAGGTGAAGGGGGGGGGGGGGGGTACCTTCTGCTAGGGAGAGGGTGGATAGACGCAGGTCGAGCGAGGGGCGGGCGGAGCGTCAGAGCGGGGGAGCGAGCTGGAGGAGTGGGAGGAGGCGCGGGGGCGCGCAGGGCGGTGGTGGCTCTCGTGTGCGTCACGGCGCGGGCGCTGCGGATTAGGTGCTCGCGCCGGGTGCGGTGATGGCGGTCTCGCGCTCTGTCTCCTGCCTGCTTCTACTCCTCTACGCGGGCTACATCTTCTTCCAGATGAGCACGCACCCTCACTTGTACGACCAGCCCGGCGGCGAGGGCGGCGAGGGCGGCGGCGCCGACGCCAACGGGGAGGAGGAGGAGGAGGAGGAGGAGGAGGAGGCGGTGCTGGGCGTGGCGGGCTCCATACTGTGGCTGGCCATCATCACCGTGGTGATTGGGCTGCTCTCCGAGTACACATCGCCGGTGCAGACGCGGCGGTGTGAAGAGCAGCTGCCCACGGCTCTCGCCGTGCTCAGGTACATGGTCGACGCGCTCGAGGACGCGGCGGAGGGGTGGGGCGTGCCAAACCTCTTCCTGGGCGCCATCATCATCCCGATCGTCGGCAACGCCGCGGAGCACGCCGCCGCCATCATCTTCGCCGTCAAGAACAAGATGGAGCTCGCCGTCGGCATCGCGGTCGGGTCGTCGATCCAGATTGCCATCTTTTGCGTCCCTTTGCTGGTGGTGACCGCCTGGGCACTCGGCATCGAGCTCTCGCTCAACTTCCAGCCCTTCGAGACGGGCGTGCTGCTGGTGACGGTGGGCGAGCCAGCTCACCCCCTCCCCCCGATCCCCGTCTCTCTTCTCTCTCTCTCTCTCTCTCTCTCTCCCCCCCCCACCCCCCCCACCCCGCGCTCTGTCCCACACTCAGTTTCTCTCCTTGCCATGCCGCGTAGGTGATGCTGGTTGGCTTCACCATCCTCAACGGCGAGTCGAGCTGGCTCATCGGCGCCATGCTCATCGTCGCCTACTGCTCCCTCGCCGCCGCATTCTTCGTGCACAAGGATCCGCCAGGCCTCCCTCGCCCTCCCTCCCTCCCTCCCTCGTATACCTACGACAGCCGATGAGGCCTCTCTGCTCGCGCGCTCGCTCGTGCCGGCTACGTATACCTACCACAGACTCCCTTCAGTATTTTACCGCGTTCCCTCCTCCTGCGCCCCTCTATGGACGCTCTGCCCCCTGCGCGCGCGAGTCCGCAAGACCCACGAGCCCGCCGCTGGAGTCTCTTCCGCGAGTATGTTGCGTGCTCATCGTGGGGTCTCGCGCGCTCGCGTACAACACCATTCTTGGTGACCGTCTTATTATTGCTGTTGACACACACACGCCCATACTTGGCGGCACTGCCGACGTATCTCAGTTAGATCACGCGCACGCCACACGCAGCTCGCACGTCGCAGGCAGACCCGAGACCGCCCACCGGCCGCAGGCCCGCACCGCCCGCGCGAAAACCTACTACGAAAAGTTAATTCTCGGGTCCGTTGGCCTCTTTGTAGGGAAGAATTTTTATCCGTCAACGGACGCCTGCTGGGGGCAGCTTCGCGGTAACCTCCCCCCTCCCCGTCCCCCACACACCGCTTGTCAACACAGCAGGCGCTGGCGGTGCCGGTGGCGCGCCTCCCATCAACGACGTTCCTTTCGAACTTCCTTTCGACGTACGACGAGAGAGAGGGGAAGGCACTGGCGGCGTCTGAAGACGACGGCCTCTGTAGACGACGGCGCCTCGTTGCAAATTTCTTTTGTCGCCGGGGCACCTTGCCAGTAGCTTCCTGTCTGTGTTACGCCATGTGCCGCTCGCTCGCCCGCCCAAGTGACTTGGATGCGCGGTCGAGGGCACCCCACCGTTCTTGGGACGCGCTGGCGCTCACCAGCGAGCGATCGTCCCCCCACCCATCCACCCTTTCTTTGAGGCTGTCGCTCCGAGATATTTTCACTCGATTTCCAAGCAAATGTCAAAGTGAAAATACATTATATAATCAATCACTAAGCGAAAAGAATTTACAATGCGAAGAGGGGGGGGTTAGAGGATCCCATTCGGGTTCGAAGTTTTGATTATTAGTCGCACTTTATCAGCGCGGCGTCGGCCCGACGGACGTCTCACCTTGTGGACATGCCGGACTACCAGCTGCTCACCGACGGGAAGAGCAATGCCAGGGGTCGCATGCTCAAGAGCGTGGCGACCTTGGTCCTCGTCGCGTCCGCTGGCGCCGCTCTGTTTGCCATGCGGGACTCCCCGCCGCAGGTGCCATTGGCGCTGACATTCGAGGACGGGCTCATTATGCCATCACCAGTCCCGGAGCCCTCGCCAGTCCCAGAGGCTGGCGCACCCCCTCCCGCGTCACCGCCGCCGCCAGCGTGCCCACAGAAAGCGTGGGACAAATGCATGAATATGACAGCGGTGACAGCCGCGTAGATGCCACACATGCCACACCCCTGGCCGCATGAGCTAGGGTGGGTGGCGTGCACGGATGCGCGCCCAAAGACTGACTCCGCCACGCCATGTGTACTGCAGACACCACCGGAAGAACTGTGCTGCCCGGACGGCACCTCCTGCAAGAAGATCATCCCCATCCCCTTCATCCCAGACAGCATGAAGATGTGCATCCCTGACTTCGGCATGAAGAAGAAGGGCAAGGGACCCGGCGGGCCTGATGAAGTGGCCCTCGAGGTCGCGCTTCGCAAAGCCCCCCCCCCCCCCCCACCCACCCACACACCTGGCTCTCCGCCACCCTCGCCCTCTTTCCATCACGACACGGCGCTTGACTTGTGCGCTTGGGCACCGCAGGTGCCAAACGATCTGATGTCCATCGAGGTCGGCCGCAAGGCGGCAGCGTACGTGCTGCTCTCTCGGGGGTCCGAGGAGGCAATCTCGGCCGCAGCAAGGGCAGCATCCATCGCATTCAGCGAGGGCAAAACAGAGCTGGAGGCCATTCAAGCGGGACAACAAGCTGCCGAGGCTAAATAGCGAATATGTAGACGGATTGGCGGCTTCAGAAGAGAAGCGCCACTTACGTTGGGCAGACGGTTGACTGGTGTCGCGTCCTGTAGCGCAGCAGTTCATCCCGTGTTCGATGACCATTCCTTCCCTCTCCCCCGGCTGTGCCACTCCCGAGCTGCCCGACTCGCCACCCGACTCTCCCCGCCGTCTGTGGTTTGGTTGCGACTCCTCCGGTCAAAAGAATTGAGGAATGCGACAGCACTGGACACTCCTCTCCTTAAAATCCCTGTGTGGTGTGTGTGTGTGTGTGGTGGCGGCGTGCCGTCCTCCCATCCCTTCCTGGGTTGTCTGTTCGGTTGCATTCTTTCTTTCTTTTACTGGGCACGGGACTGTGGCGCGCACACAAAGAATTCAGGGTCGTAAACCATAAATGAGAAACCTTTTTTCCGTGCTACGCGAAGAGGCTGTGGGCCCGTGAACAACAACAGCCTGCTGCTGCCGAGCAACAGGGTCAGGTTGCTGAGCCTCTGGCTCGCCGTCGCGGCTGAGCCTCCGCGCGAGGGCTGAGCAGCTGGTGGGTCGCGCGGTGGGGAGCACTCTGGGGGACTGGGCTCTGGGCGCTGTGATGCTCATTTGGGCCCGAGAGGGAAAGGAAAGTGTGAGTCGACAGTCGTGTCTCGTGTGAGACTAAATAAATAAATAAAAGAAAAAATTGTTTCGTGAACTCTCGCGCTCCGCGCCTTCGGCTTGCTTGGCAACGAGATGTCCAAGCTGATTGTCTGCACGTCGGGACTCGAGCCCGACAGAAAGCGCGACCTCCAAAGACACACGCCAACACTCAACATCGAGGTCGTCCCCGATCTGACACCGGAGTGCACGGTGCGCTCCCTGCTCACCCGCCGCTTCTCGGATCCGCGCCCGCCTGCGCCGCTCACTGTACGCGCCGCCTGCGTCCCCCCCGCCCCCCCGCAGCACCTCGTCGCCGACACGGTGCTGAGCGAAAAGTACCTGGCGGCGGTGACCTGGCGCATTCCGGTCGTGTCCTACGAGTGGGTCGAGGCGTCGCTCACCAACGGCGAGCCGATTGACGAGGAGGAGTACCTGCTCCGACCGCTGCACCGCCTCGTCATCTGCCTCTCGGGCCTCAGCTTCAGCACCGCCGACCGCCACAGCATCGAAGCTCTCGTCCAGCGGGAAGGCGGCGCCTACAGCGCCTCGCTGGATCGCCACTGCACACACCTGGTCACCGATTCGGCGTCAGGGGACAAGTACATGAAGTGCTGCGCCGAGAGCACGCTGCAACACGTCCGCATCGTGACCCCCGCGTGGCTCGCCGACTCCATCGCGCGTGGCGCCTGTGCGAACGGCAACGACTTCGCCGTCCGGGCCCCTCCGCCCTCGTCAGGGATGCGAGCTGCCGCGCCCGCGCCGCTCGACGCTGTCTTCGGGCCCCGGTTGTGCGCGCAAGCCGTGCCGCAGCTCTTTCTGTCGGATTGCGTGCTCCACTTCCCGGAGAGCGCCTCGGCGGCTCCCCTCCTCGTCTGCCTTCGGCGCTTGGCGCGTGGCTGCGGCGTCACTGTCGCAGAGCACCCCTCTGGCTGGGTTAGCCGCGCCCAGCGCCGGAGACGCGCCGCTAGCTCGCGCTGACCAGCGGGCGGCGTCCCCGCAGGTGACTCACATCGTACTGGGTGACACCGCCGGCAGCGACGCCGCCGTTTGGACCGAGCTGCAGGCCACTTGCCCGCTCGCAAAGCTCGTGTCGCATGTCTGGCTGACTGAGTGCGACCGCATGCGCGCCCACCTCCCTGCCTCGGAGTACCTTTGGACGCCGCCAGAGCCGCGCCGCCGCCCCCCACCCCCCCAGCCGCCGCCGCCACAGCAGCAGCAGCAGCTCCGTCACCACTCGGCGGCCGAGCCGGCGCAGCGGCGCCCACCGCTCGCCGGACAGGCACCGCCCCCGGTGCGTGAGGCCCGCGGTGGGGCGGGTGGCGCTGCAGCCGGTGCGCCGTCGGAAGAGGCGTTGGAGGCGGGAGACCCGGCGCGGGCGGCGGCGGCGGCGGCGGCGATGGCGGCGGGCGGGGCCGCACTTCGGCGCTCACCTCGCTGCAAGTCGCCTCGCAGTGCGCCCCCGCCCGCGGTAGTTGCCGCGGCCGCCGCCGCCGCCCGCGCCGG